>NW_007258565.1:979-10132 GCF_000164805.1 Carlito syrichta
CCTTACCTCAAGCCATCTTCCTGCCTCGGCCTCCCAAAGCACTGAGATCATAGCCACTCTGCCCAGCTGGAGTTCCTATTTAATATTTGCAGAAACTGAGGTTCAGAGGTGTCAAGGACTATAAGTCAGGAAGTCACCGGGCTCTATCTGGGGGGGGGTTCCCCAGTCTGTCTTGATTAAAAGCCTTTCAGGGTCCTTATGCCTGCCTCCAGTGTTGAAGGTTTGCTTTTTCTTAAGAATCATGTTATAAAAATAAAAACATGTGAAAGCCATGTTTTTTGAGGGCTTTTCTAAAAAAGATGATCTTTTTTTTTTTTGAGTTGGAGTTTCACTCTGTCACCCAGACTGGAGTGCAGTGGCCACTCCCGGCCACCGCAGCCTCGACCTGCTGGGCTCCGGCGATCCTTCCGCCTCATCCTTCCGAGTAGCCAGAATTACAGGCATGCACTACCACGCCCGGCTGATTTTTTGATTTATTGAAGAGATGAGGTCTCGCTGCCCAGGTGGGCCTCGAACCCGCGGATTCAGGCAATCCACTCACCTCAGCCTCCCAAAGGTGCAGGATTACAGGCTGAGCCACCAAGCCCGGCTAAAAGATGATCTTTTAAACAAAATGAATTCACTGCAGTTGCACTTAAGTATTTTTTAGTTGTGTATGTAATTGAAGAAAATTTTTTGGCCAAATTTTCTGTGAGTGCAGTTGGTACCCAATGATACCACTGCATCTCTGAATGGACTTTGATGCTGAGTAATCTGATCCATTTTCTCCCTGTGACCCACCACGTGAGCTCTTTAGTTGCAAGGTGTGGTCTTTATCATAATAACCATCTTATCAACATTCTGAAAATGACTTTTTTCTTTTTTGTTATTAATTATTTTATTTTTAAAATGTGGGGTACAAGCCGGGCTTGGTGGCTCAGCCTGTAATCCCGTGCCTTTGGGAGGCTGAGGTGAGTGGATTGCCTGAGCCTGCGGGTTCGAGACCCACCTGGGCAGTGAGACCTCATCTCTACAATAAATAAAAAAATCAGCCGGGCGTGGTAGCGCATGCCTGTAATTCCGGCTTCTTGGAAGGTTGAGGCAGAAGGATCGCCGGAGCCCAGAAGGTCGAGGCTGCGGTGGCCGGGAGCGGCCACTGCACTCCAGTCTGGGAGACTGAGTGCGACTCCAACTCAAAAAAAATAACAAAAACAAAACAAAAATGTGGGGTATAAATGAGGGTTAGGTACATACCTGATCATCATACAGGTAAAGTGTAAGTAGCTTTACTGAGATTATGTGCCCCCTTCCCCTGGCAATGTTCCACTACTGCCAATCCCTTTCTTATATTATGATAAATGTTAAGGGTCCACTTATGAGTGAGTACATGTGGTACTCCGATCATTGTTTCTGTGACAAATCACTGCGTATCATAGGCTCTAATTCCATTCTTCTTACCATAAACGTAATGGACAACATTCTTAACATGAAAACAATCCTCACTCTGCTTACCTGGAAATACATGGTTTTACTGGACACCTTTGGGTTTGGGATAAAGTTTTATGGAGAAGATGGAACGAGCATCCCCATGTGATCATCAGCTGTGGAGCCCTGGAGCCACAGGACCATGGGCAGGATCAGAGCCCAGCAGGGCTGACTTTGGTCCCCTCTGTACCTCTGTTTCCCCATGATGAGTCGGCAGTCTGCATGTGGGCAGCGGGTTGCCCTGCACGATTCACTAGTTACCTGAGGAAAGTACCCTACGGGCAGTGCATGAGAAGGGGCCATGTGTCCAACCACGACTGGGCAGCAGGTCTGCTGTGTGGGGGGCATCATGGGTCTTTCAAATCATTGTCTTTCAAAGGTCCACTCTGCTCTTGCTGACCTGTGACCTTTGAGAAGTAACGCCCTTCATACTTCTGCTGCCTCACCTGTGAAGTGGACTAGGGAGCTTAGTGAAGTCAGATAGACTCCGTTGTCATAAGGATTAAATATGTGGCTTGCTTCTATGGCACTCCAGCCTGGACCGTGCAGTGAGACCCCCGACTCAAAAAAAGTACGTACATGTGGTATGCTTAGAATGGTGCCAGGCAACACGGCATACGCCAGCACTTGCTCTTTTCACTACAGAGAAGACAGGATCTGGATTTTCTTTTCTTTTTTTTTTGGAGTCTTACTCTGTCACCCAGACTGGAGTGCAGCAGCACGCTCCCAGCCACTGCAGCCTCGGCCTGCTGGGCTCTGGAGATCCTTCCGCCTCAGTCTTCCAAATAGCCGGAACTACAGGCATGAACTACCACACCCAGCTAATTTTTTATTTATTGTAGAGACGAGGTCTCGCTAAGTTGCCCGGACGGGTAATGAACCCACGGGCTCAGGCAGTCCACTCGCCTCAGCCTCCCAAACTGCTGGGATTACAGGCTGAGCCAGTGAGCGCCGGCCTAGGTTTTATTCTTTTAATACCCAGACTGGTTCAGCCAAGGACGTGAAGCATCTGGAATGTGAGTGTGGCCCATTTTTCTCCATCTTTTGATGGAATCTCAGCTCCAACAAAAGAAACCTGAGTCAAAATACCTCAAGAAGTCTGGGCAACATGGTGAGACACTATGTCTACAAACATCAAAAAATTAGCTGGGCACGGTGATGCACACCTGTAGAGTGTTTTCTAAGTGTGCATGTCACTGGGAACAGTAGCTTCACAGATGTTGGTAGGTGTTACTTCAAGTGTTCTGTGGTCAGATAAGCTTGGAAAACATTGGGCTAAATTAAGGTAACCAACCCCTTGTTTCGGGACTTCTCAGAACACTGGATTTCTTGTTTGCTGGGGGACCCTCTATGACACAGCATTCACGGTTCTACATCCCAGTTTGGCCATGGAAGAATTTTCTCACCAGTCATCTGTACAGACTGGTTTTTCATGGACACCCACTATGAGATGTGGCCTTGGTAAATTCTTGACTCTCATTAAACTTAGCCTCACCATGCCCAGCCCCAGGCTAATGGGAACAGTATCAACAGATGCTCACACTCTTTACTTGAGTGGCCACTGAGGAACATACTAGAGTTTAGTTCGGTAGAATAGAAAGCATGGCAGAGCTGTGGACACTGATAGTCCCTTATTTTTACTGCACTGTATTTTGTGTTATAGATATATATCAGAAAAGAGGAATGTAGAAACAAAACTACAAACAAGTAAAAGTCAGCAGAGCTCACCCTTCTGCCACAATCAGGCCAAGTTCACCATCTACCCACAAAGTCTGCACTTCACTTTCTGGAAGAGAAGGCTCTGCATCATCAGTCTGTGGAAGTTCAGAAGAGTTTATGGTTTTCTGAGACTTGCTTAGAAAGAAACACATTTGTGAATTGTCAAAGAAGGGTGAACTATAGGTCCTGGGAGTCTCACTCTGTCACCCAGGTTGGAGTGCAGTGGTGTGATCACGGCTCACCACAGCCTCGACCTGCTGAGCTCAAGTGTTCATCTCGCCTTAACTTCCCAAGTAGCCAGGACTAAAGGTTCATGCCACCACACTCGATAAATTTTTTTTTGATTTGTTGTAGAAAGAAGGTCTCACTATGTTGCCCTCAATGGCTATGTGTACGTTAAAGCAGGGGTTTTCAATCTCTGCGCCCCAGACAAGACTGGTAATTGTTCATGGCCTGTTAGGAACTGAGCCACACAGCAGTAGGTGAGTGACAGGCAAGTGCCACTCTGCCTTCTGTCAGATAAGCTGCAGCATTAGAGTCTTATAGGATCATGAACCGTCTTCTGAACTGCATATGCGAGGGATCTACGTGGTGTGCTCCTTATGAATCTGACCACACATCCATGAAGCAAGTCCCTGATGCCAAAAAGGTTGCGGACTGCTGCTTTAAAGGACACATCAGTGTCAAACAAAGAGATTCACTGTCAGCAAAGTGCTACAATTCAGCAGAGGATAGGTTCCCATGGATTGGAATAAACCAAGAGTTTCCAAAACAAAATCCTAGGCATCCTCCTGACAATCCCAATTTGGCTTGTTTTAACTTCTTTTTATTTCCTAATCTTAAATCCAGAAAGGGGGCCCATTTTTTTCTTTAGTAAATGATGTAGAAAAAGATGGCATTGATGCGGTTAAATTCTCAGGGCCCTTCAATCTCTAGCAATGGACTGAATGGCTGATATTATTATTTACAAAAGTGTCTTGAACTTGACAGAGCTTATGTTGAGAAATAAGGTTTATGTTATACTGACATCATTTTTATGTGTGTGCATTTCAAAAATTTAATAATTCATATATAGAGATCTATCCTTTGGGTTAATCTACTTACAGTCTTTTCCAATTTTCATCTCCACAAACTAAATGTATCTCCCATCAAAGTAGACGCTGACTTGATTTGCTGTCCTTCATACACCTGTCATGATATAGGGCTAGTGAATGTTTTACTACAAAATGTTTCTGTGGAAATGGTTTTATAGACTTTGACAGGGTGGTCGGGAGGAGGAAAACCCTATATCATGACAGGGTCAGTGCTGTCCGGGACTGAAACTTCCAAGAAGTCAGAATCGTTGACTTTGGAAAAGTCTGGAGGGTGTAGACTTCTGCCCCCTAGGGCCACCCTGCCTAGAGGACACTTGAGAATTCAGAAGAGGTGGGGCCTCAGTCTCACCAAGACTTTAAGATCAATGACACTTTTGTTATTCATGCAGCCCTGTGTAAATAATGACCTAGCTGAGTTCACAAGTCTGATCCCCAGATTGCAGTTGGATTGGTTAATAAAGAGGTCAACTGAAACACCACTTGTGGAATTTTTTTTCTATTTGGAGTCGATAAGGATTTCTTGGGCACAATCTCAGAAATGATTCATTACCACTGATCAATCTGACCACACAGAAATATGACACACACTTTGGGAGGCTGAGGCAAGAGGATCTCTTGAGTCGAGGTGTTCAAAATCAACCTGGCTGCCTAGTGAGAACTCATCTCTATAAAAAAATTAATATTTAATAAATAAAATTTACAAAACAATCAAAAGTGGGTACAATATAGCTAAAGATGGTGCATGGAAATGGAAACACAAATGACTCTTAAGGAAATGAAAAGACATTCAGTGTTTCCAAATGACAAATGAAAGCCATAATGCAATACAGTGTTGTTCCTATCAGATGAGTCAAGTTCTAAGATGACTAAAATAGCCTGCTGTGTTCGAGCTGACCAACACATGATGCTGGAAGATGTGTGAATTGATGCAACATTGATGAAGTTAATAGGGAAAGTAACAAGTGTATATTCCTTGGGACAGAAAGATCACTCCTTGGGGGAGAGACTGAATAGCTAAATGGATAATGGCACACAGAAGCAGCTCAGAAGACCAGACCACAGCCTTGGTGGCAACGAACTCAGAAGGTTAGGATTTGTCAGCAACACCAGCTTCCCTGATTCTGCTCCCAGTGTCCAAGTCAGGACTAAGTAGAGAAGACCAGACATGTTCTCAAAATCAATCACCCTCCAGGTCTTGCTTCTGCCTGGCCTCAGCAAGTTTCCCCATATCAACAGCCTCCAATCAGAAAGTATCCAAAACCGCCCCCTGTTTTCCTTATGAGGCGTATAAGCAATTAGAACATAAAAGCAAAAAGTATTTCTGAATCTAAACATAGGAAAGGTACAGTAAAAATATAACACTAATCTTATAAGATCACCATCAAACATTTGATACATCATTGACCAAAATATTTGTATGCAGTACATGACTATAGTCAGTGTGCTACATAAGAAATTCTGTGACCACTCCAACATGTGAACAAAAGTGTCTCACAACATTCAACATCCAAGGTAGGCACTTTGGAGCACCTGTAGTTCCAGCTACTAGGGAGGTTGAGGCTGGAGTTTCCCTTGAAGCCAGGACTTGGACGTTGCAGTGGGCAATGATCATACCTAGGAATAGCTATAGAACTCCAGTCTGGGTAATGTAATGAGACCTCTCCCTCTCTAAAACATCAAACAGACACAAACATTCAACATACTTTCTTGAATGAAAAAGCAAAAACAAGTGAACAAACAAAAACTCTGAGCAAACCAGGAATTGAAGAGAACTGTGTTACTGGACAAAAAGATGTCTACAAAACCCCTCAGAAAACGTCATGTTGAATGGGGAGATGGCAAGTTTTCCCTTGGAGACTGGAGAAAACAATAATGACTCTTATACCCACTTGTTCCACACCATGTTGCAGTCCTAACCGGTAGAATTAGACAAGAACAATAAATAATGGTATGTATTGTGTAAATGTGTGTGTCATCTCCAAATTTACATGGAAACTTAATCCCCCATGCAGCAGCACTGAGAGGTGGGATTGTTACAAGGTGGCTATCCTGAATGGCAGAGTCCTCACGAGTGGGATTAACGACCTTATAAAGAAGATGAAGAACTAGCCAGGCTCCCTTCTCCCTCTTCTCTATGTGAGGACAAAGCTTTCAAGGCACCATCGTGGAAGCAGAGACTAAATCTTCACCAGACTTAGAACCTGCCAGCGCCTTGACTTTGAAACAATGTCTGCTGTCCTTAAATCACCCCATTTGTGGTATTTTATTATAACAGCAGAAAGTCTCTAAGACAAGGCATAAGAATTGAAAAAGAATGAACTCTGAATGTTTCATTGATAATGTATTTGTTTCTATAGAAAAACCAAAATAACCCACAAATAAATTCTTAGAATTGATCATCGAATGTGACAATGTTGCTCAAATAGAATCAATTAAAAAAAAACCATGTTTTTACATATTAGCAAGTAGCATAAAATGAAGCTTAAAAAGAGAAACCACCTACAATGGCATGAAAACTAGAAGTATCAAGAAAATCTGAGTATAGATAACAAAAAATGGACAAAGTCTAAATATTCACTGAAAACAATGAAGAAATTCTGAAGATACTAAGTGCATGAATTGGGCTGGGCACAGTGGCTCACATCTGTAATCACAGCACTTGTGGAGGCCAAGGCAAGAGGGTTACTTGAGGTCAGGGTTCAAGAACAAGCCAAGGAACAAAGAGGCACCCCATCTCTACACAAAATAGAAAATTAGTCAGATGTGGTCATGTGAGCCTGTGGTTCCAGCACCTGGGGAAGCTGATACAGGGAGATTGCTTGGGCTCAGATGTTTGTGACTTCACTGAGCCGTGATGATACCACTGCACTCCAGCCTGTACAACAGAATGGGACCCCCAATTCAAATAAATAAACAAACACATAAATTTGTACACTGAAAGACCCATTATTTTTAAATTGTCATTTCTTTTCAAACTAATCTGTAGATTCCATGCCATACTATTCAAAAATCTTTGTGAAATTTGACAAGTAGCTTCTAAATTATGTAACTCATGTTGTCAAGAACAAGGACCATCTGACCAAAAAAAAAATGACAAGACAGATGCTTTGCTCTAAAGGACCTTAAGATAAATAGATAGATAGATAGATAGATAGACAGACAGACAGATAGATAGATAGAAGAAGGTATTGACCTAGGGAACAGATGGATACAGCAGTGGAACACATCTGAGGGCCAGCAACAGTTCCACAGACACGTGGAGAAATAAAAGTGTGGAGGGATGACTTTTCAGGAAATGTTTTCAGAGAAACAAGACATCCCAAAATGCCACCTCATCCTTTACATACAAACACACACACACATATCAGTTTCATGTGGATTTAAATCTAAATGTGAAAAATATATTAATTGTAGAAGGTAATAAAGAGAATATCTTCATGAGTTTAAAACAGAGAAAGATTTTTGAAGGTATGAGAAATACTAATGAGGAAGAAAAAGATTACTAGAGTGAACTTTATTAAAATTATGAATTTACATTCACACAAAATTCCTTAAAGAGATGGAAGCAATCCCTCACAGACTGGGAAAGTATATTGGCATTTGGCAAATATCCACATATATGACCAAAGAGCAAATACACAAATGTATACTGAACTCAGAGGAATCCATGAAAAAAAGAGAAATGAACTCAATAGAAAAATGACCATCGTAGAAAATGACCATTCATCTCTTCATTCTTTCAGAATTCTTGGCAGATGTGCCTTGGAGACAAAGCAGATACAGGGAGAACTGTTGTCTTCACAGGCTCAGCTGCTTGACTTTACACATGTCCTCTCTCTAGGCCTCATTCCACCTGTTCACAGGTGTGTGAAAACACTGGACCTGGACTACTCAGATGCACTTCCAGCTTCACCTCTTTCTGTTATGGGCCTGTAGGCAAATGAGTCTATTTGATCTCCCTGAGCCTCAGTTTTCTCACCCATAAATTAGGATAATACAGTCAGCCCTCGATGTCCCCTGGGATTTGGTTCCAGGTCCCCCATTGAAAAGTCCAAGGGTGCTCAAGTTCCTGATAGAAAACAGTGTGGAATTGGCTCATGACCTGCACAATCCTCTCATGAACTTTAAATCTCTAGGTTATTTACAACCTCATACGAGGTGTCTTCACAAAGTTCATGGATAGTGTGTATTACGAAAAAAACTATTCATTCATTTGTTTTTAGCATCAAAATAAACTTGTACTGATCTTATTATAACATGCTTTAACATGATCTACTTTGAATCACTAAAAAGCACAGGACAACCCTTTGAAAGCACCCCTGTCAGAGCAACATGAATTTCACCGAAACTGAAGTAAGAACGAACATCAAACTTGTGGTGAGACTTGGTGGGGACATTATGCAATCACTGATGTTGCACAAAAAGTTTATGAGGACAATGCCTCAAAGAAATCATCTGTTTACAGATGGAAGACCCAGTTTAAGAAGAAAGAGACGATGTTGAAGATGAAGCCTGCAGCAGCAGGTGAGTAACATCTATTCTCAGGAAAAAATTTACTTGTTTGTGACCTCATTGAAAGGGATGGGCGATTAACAGCAGCAACAATAGCCAACATCACAGTCATCTCAACCACTCCAGCTCACATAACACTCACTGAAACACTGAACTTAGAAAACTTCCCACATGATGGGTACACAAAACCATGGCCTCAGACAAGAGCAGAGTTTCCCGTGAGAATTTTAAACAGGTGGGAGCAGGAGGCTGAAGCATTTCTTCACAGATCTGTGACAGGGAGGAAACTTTCCCAGCAGGAAACTAAAGGCAGAGCATGGTCAGAGGAGGGCCTCACAGAGGAAACTACGTCCAGTCAAGCGAA
>NW_007258566.1:0-1065 GCF_000164805.1 Carlito syrichta
AATTTCACAGTGGGCTACTTCAAGTAACCCAGCCACATTCTTTCAACAAAATGGCTGTCTTCTAAAACTATATTCTACAATTTACACCTTCAATAAATCCTAAGATCATGACCCAGAAGCCTGTGACCAATACTAAGGCTGTTAGATGTGACACGAGTTTGAATTATAAGATGTGTGAAAGCCAAAATTGCAGTTTACGGAAGAATAGGAGCAATGAGCTTCTAAAGTTAGCCTGTGCTCATCCCGGTCTCAGAGTTTTTATGTTTTGCACTCACAGGATCTTAATCTTGTTAGTGCTGAGTAGAAAGGGGGAGAAAATGGGGTCAAATAGCTCCCAAATGCATCCTAGTGGTCTCGGGATCAACAGCCCTTCCTGATCCCTAATGCTCAGTGGGTCTCCATGGCTGGCTCCCAATAGTCGACCAAATGGAAAGCTTGTGATCACAGCTGTTTGGGAGGCTGAGGCCGAGAGGAAGGGCCAAGGTAGAGCCACCAGGGCTACCTTGTGAGGGAACAAGAGAGAACAAGAAGAAAATAAAAAGAAAGAAAGAAAGAGAGAAAGAAAGAAAGAAAGAAAGAAAGAAAGAAAGAAAGAAAGAAAGAAAGAAAGAAAGAAAGAAAGAAATACATTCACTTGCAAACTTTGTGCCAACAGTCCTGCCCCCCTAACCCCACATGTGAGGATCCCTCAAGCTTGTCATGTTCCAGGCCCAACTCTCACCCAATGGTTGCCCCGGCTTTGGTATGGGAGTTCCCGAGGCTCCCTTGCCTGGTTTTTGTCAGCTCTCATCTCCGAGGTGTGAAATGTGCCCCAGTCAGGTCGATGCCCCAACTGGACAATGAAGAACTTCCACCGAGAAAGCCCAGGGACACATCCCTCAATCGGAGCCTTTTCATTCCCACCAGTTCCATTTTGCCTGACCCTAAATCCAGTCATACTGTGAACACACACCACGCAGTTGAAGTCTGTTTAAGATTCAGGTGATTTTGGAGACAACGTCTGGCTCTGTTGCCCAGGTTGGGGCCTGGGAACCCGACCATCGTTCACCATCAGCCTCAAAATTG
>NW_007258566.1:2236-2909 GCF_000164805.1 Carlito syrichta
CGAGGTGGGAGGCTGCCTGAGCCCAGGTGTTTGAGATCAACCCAGGTGACCTGGGCATACTATGGTTTGGTGAGTGGTTGCCAAAATCAAGTCAGGTGTGGTGGACCCCAGAATCCTGGCTGCCTGGGACCAGAGTGTGGAGGACCACCTGAGACCCAGAGGATGAGGTCCAGGGGACCACAATTGCGTTGTTCCACCCCAGAATGACCGAGACTCCGGGGACAAAAAGACCCCTCCCACCTGCATCACAATGGGGGTCCACAGCTCCCAAGGGAAATGTCCACGTGGGTGGGGGACAATGGAATGATCGGGAGAGGAAGGGGCCTTTCTTCCTGCCCAATATTGACAGAGAGCATATCCAGAACCTGGGCTTGCTGCAACTTTGCCAGACCGCCTTGATCATGCTATGACCAATGTCCGCCCTAGCTTGGGGCCATCTTTTCAGTGAACTCATTCACATCTTTGCTGTGGGGCACGAGCGAGGAGGGTGGAGGCAGGCCTTCTGGGTCGTGCGGAGGAAAGCATGGGAGGGACTTGCCTGGTGCCCACCTTTGAAACCTCCCATGAAAGAAAGCCCAGAAAGTGTCTTTTCCTCTCCCATCCTTGAGAGTGACTCCTTGCACTGTTTGGCATGTGTGGTGATGATGGTGATGGTGGTGATTGTTATTTGGAG
>NW_007258567.1:0-1206 GCF_000164805.1 Carlito syrichta
AAGAGGAGTGATTAGTAAAAACAATAATAATCTCAACATCCCATGTAACAGACTGGAACACTGGAGGGTTTGGGATATAAGCCCAATAAGATTTTTCAGAATAAATGCAACCCTCCTGGCATGCTATGATAGCCTGCATAGCAACAAAAACAGTAGATGAAGTGAGATAAGTGTTGTGAGAGCAAACCGGATCCTCAGGGTCGTGGGTGAGCAACGTGATTTGTCCCCATGTGGGCAGTCAGCACTGTCTAGTCGAAATAGCTTGAAGGTAATGTCTGGGTTGAGGAGTGGGAGAAGACGAATGATGAGATGTCTTTAATCGAGTTGGTGAAGGTGGAAGTGGTTGTTGAATGTTGAGATGTTTCAGTTTTGGCACCAACACTTTCTCTTCATCATCTGCATCTGATTCACACTGATGGCGTGATTTATGTCTCATCTGGATGTACCTCGACAGGGGTGGGGAGCTAGTCATGTCTAATTAGATTATCCTGTACCCAAACAGGTGAAGGTAAGTCCTGGGGAAAAACACAAGCATATCCTCCCCCGCATGTCAAAAGTACATCGGGCCCCTTCCGCTGATCTGTAAGAAGAACTTTCCATTTTAAAATTGGTTTAACAGTTTTCTCAGGCGTCCAAAGTCTTATCATAGCTGAATGTTCTTGAGAGTCCAAATTGAAATGATTAATTAAAAACATGGCATGATTTACAATATGATGGGGAGAACTATATTTGAATCCCCCTTCCTGCAATGTATTTATTTGATTTTTTAACGTTCGATGGGCTCTCGACTATAGCTTGACCATGAGAATTATACAGAATTACTGAAGAATGATAGATGACAAATTGGGTACAAAACGACTAAAAATCTTGGATGCATAAGCTGCAGCATTATCAGTTTTTAATTGCTTAGAAATCCCCAGCTGTGAGAAACAAAAGAATAAACATTGGACTACATCTTTATAACTTCCCCAGTTCTGCGCAAGGCTAAAATTACATAGGAAAATGTATCCACTGTCACATGTAGAAATGACAATTTTCGAAAACTTTGGAAATGAGTCACTTCCATTTGCCACAAAACATTAGGTTTTAATCCACCGGTATTAACTCCTGAGGGAAGGAGTTTATTAGAAGTAGACACAAAGGACATTTTTTTTTATGATTTGTCAGCCGTTTGTCTTGTATGTGAAACTGGTGCCTTAAAGCCTC
>NW_007258567.1:2228-3644 GCF_000164805.1 Carlito syrichta
ATCAAAAATAAATCCAAAGATTATATGGGCTTGGTGGCGCAGGTCTGTGGTTCCAGCCAGTCAGAGGGCTGAGGCGGGAGGATCACCTGAGGCCACCAGATGGAGTCCATGGTGGCCTTGAGTGTGCCCCTGTGCTCTGGTCTGGGTGACAGAGCAAGATTCCAACTCCAAATAATAATAATCACCACCGCAACCAACAGCACCCCTGCCACCCAGCATGAGGAGTCACCCTCAGGGATGGTAGAGGAAGAGGGACTTTCCCACCCATCATTCACGAGATGTTTCAAAGGTGGCAACTGGCTAGTCCACACTGCGCCTTCAGCCACATATCCCAGAAGGCCTGCCTCCAACCCCTACAAAAGTGCCCCACAGCAAAATTCGTGTGAGCTCATGGAACAGACGGCTCTGAGTTAGGGCAGCTGTGAGGCACAGAGTGATCAAGACAGCTCAGTAATGCTGCAGTCAGCCCAGGTTCCGGTTGCTCAGTCTGCCACTTTCAGGCGGAGGTGGGCCCCTTCCTCTCCCAATCACTCCATTGTCCCTTGCCCACAGGGACCTTTTCCAAGGGAATTGTCAATGCCCATCGTGACGCACATGGGAAGTCCTTTTTTGTGGCCGGAGTCATCATTGGCCAAGCTGGTGTGCAATGACACGATTGTGGCTTCCGGGGCCTTGACCTTGGGGCACATAGGTCTTTCTGCCTTGGCCCCCAATCAGTCCGGACTCCGGGGGCAAACATACCTGACTCGATTTGAGGACCTATCACCAAGACGAGATCTGGCCACATCGCCCAGGCTGGTCTCTGAGCCCTGGACTCAGTGAGCCTCTTGCCTTGACTTCCCAGGGCACAGGGCTGATGGCCGTGAGCCATGGTGCCCAACTTGAACTCGTATGTTGTGTCAGCAGGGGCAACACAAAGGAATGCCCTGAGAGAGAGGCCACTGCCTTCAGTGTTGCCAGGACCATGAGTGCCACCACACGTGACTCCAGTGTTTGCATTACAGGGAGTGACGAGTTCTTGCTATGTGGCCCAGATTGGTCTCAAATTCCTAGGGTCCACGATCCCCCACCTCAGCCTCCCAAAGCCTCAACTCGATTGTCTGCCAATCCACCATCTTTTGGAAACTCTAGGCCCAGGGCAGCGCCTCCTTCTTAAATGATCTCTGTCTCTTCACTATGATCCAAACTAAATACACAAATGGATGCTCTTATTTTTTTTCCTTTTTTCCTTTTATCTTTTAGTTGGAGTCTCACTCTATTTCCCAGGATGGAGGGCAGTGGCTCCCTCCCGGACATGCAGCCTTGGGCCATTGGGCTTTGGCAAGATTATCCCGGCCCTTCAAGGAGCCAGAAGGACAGGCAGGCGCCACCACAGCTGGCTAATTTGGAATGGATGCTAGTGAAGAGTTCTCACTG
>NW_007258568.1:0-830 GCF_000164805.1 Carlito syrichta
TTCATTTTCCTCATGTGTGTTTGTAGGGATATAAATTCCCCTCTTATTACAGCTTTTAAGGTGTCCCAGAGATTT
The DNA here is from genome assembly GCF_000164805.1 of Carlito syrichta. Classification (NCBI taxonomy): domain Eukaryota; kingdom Metazoa; phylum Chordata; class Mammalia; order Primates; family Tarsiidae; genus Carlito; species Carlito syrichta. The sequence goes on from NW_007258568.1 coordinate 76, forward strand.
TGGTAAGATGTTTCTTCATTTTCATTTGTTTCTGGGTATCTTTTGATCTCTGTTTTGATTTCATCATTGACCCAGGAGTTATTTAGCATCATGCTGTTTAGTTTCCATGTCTTTGTGGGTTTGGGGGAACCTTGTTGGTATCAATGTTTATTTTTATTTCACTGTGGTCCCAGAAGGTGCATGGTAGAATTTCAGTCCTTTTATATTTGCTTATGCTTGATTTGTGTCCAATTATGTGGTCGATCTTAGAATATATTCCATGCAGTGATGAGCAGAATGTGTATTCTGTGGTCTTTGGATGGAGTGTTCTGTAGGTATCAATTAAGTCCATTTGGTCCAGAGTCTCATTGAGGTTCCATATCTCCTTACTGATATTTTGTCCTGATGATCTGTCTAGGGTTGTGAGTGGTGTATTAAAGTTCCCAGTTATGATGATGTTAGAGTCAATGTCTTTGTTTAGTTTTCCTAGAAGTTGCTTCATGAATGTTGGCGCACCTATGTTGGGTGCATATATGTTTAGGATAGATATTTCTTGTGAATGGAGTAAACCTTTTATCATTATGTAGTGGCCCTCTGTATCTTTTTAAATTTTTGATAGCTTAAATGGTATTTTGTCTGAAATTAGGATCACAACTCCTCCTTTCTTTAGTGTTCCATTCGCCTGAAAATTTGTTTCCCATCCTCTTACTTTGAGTTGGTGTATGTCCTTTCTAGTGAGATGGGTCTCTTGAAGGCAGTATATTGTTGCCTGGTGG
>NW_007258568.1:2171-3124 GCF_000164805.1 Carlito syrichta
GTTCACTTTTCCTGTGCTTTACAGTCTGTCTATTCAGCAGTATGTAGTCTTGGCCCCTAGATTTAAAATGGGGGCATATAAAAGAGGAAAATAATGGAGGAAGGGGGGGTCAATAGGGAGTTAGAAAGAGAGAAGTGCGAGAGGGAAAACAGATATACATACCAACTATCAGGTGAGAAAGAGACACAGGGCCGGGAAGACGTGAAGAAAGACATGTAAGAAAGATTCCCTAAAGAGTACTGATAGCTACACAGAGACAGGCCAATAAAATCGAGAAACAGTGTAAGTCAGAAGGTAAACAACAGATGTGATCTAAACCAACAGTTACAATGATAAAATCATAAGTCAAAATAAGCGAAAGAGAGAAGTGCGAGAGGGAAAACAGATATACATACCAACTATCAGGTGAGGAAGAGACACAGGGCCGGGAAAAAGTGAAGAAAGACATGTAAGAAAAATTCCCTAAAGAGTACTGACAGCTACACAGAGACAGGCCAATAAAATCAAGAAACGGTATAAGTCAGAAGGTAAACAACAGACGTGATCTAAACCAACAGTTTCAATGATAAAATCATAAGTCAAAATAAGCTATCAGACTAGAATAACTTCTCTGATCTCCAATTCCGGCCTCTTCCTTTTTTTTTCATTGCAGCGTAGGGGTGGAACTTTGTCTCCAGTTTCATCCTGTTGCCTTAGGAACTGAGGTAAAGTTTGTTGATAGGTGGGCGGGGCAATGGAAGTCTTTGCCTGGAGAATAGCAAGGTAGTTTAAGCAGATTTGTTTTTCTCCACTTGTCTGGGTCCCCTGGCTTGGGGTCTCACACTGAGTGCCTCAGCCAGGGTGGGCCACGAGTTCCAGAGCTCCAAAACCCCAAAGGGGAGGCAGTGGGTGGCGAGAGTGGCTCTGGGCCCCCCACAGGGTACTTCAGACAGGAATGGGACCAGTGTCTCTGA
>NW_007258568.1:3713-7154 GCF_000164805.1 Carlito syrichta
CGGAGACTCCCACACATGCAGTAGAACAGCAGCAGTAGGGGGCCACAATATCTGGCCCTGTGTGGGACCGAAGTTTCCGGGCCTGGCACCAGCACGGTTGGTTGTGGGCTGGGAGATGGGGAAGAGAAGTAATAGCCTTTTGGGGAACTCACGTTCAGAGAATCTCACCAGTTCACCTATGTCGTCGCCATCTTGCTTCTATTCTAGAAACTTTCAAATGAGTGAAAATAAGGTGTATAATTTGATACTTTCTACACAAATTGAAGATAAAACCACACAAAAGAATAAACCACGTATTAGAAAATGGAATGATATAAAAATATGCATTAAAAATAAAAGTTACTGGTAAGAGGAATTGTGCTGGAAGTATAGGAAGCAGAGAAAGAGGAATAACCCAAGGTGGGCAACTTAGTGAGGCCCCAGATCCAGGGGGCAGTCAAGACTCCATCCATCCTAGGCAGCCATCTGAGCTATGGGGGACCAAGGCACAATGTATTCAAGGCTTCTGTTGTCCTTTACTGCCTGTCTCTATGCATAATCTCACTGAATAAGTTGGCTTTATCTGTGTCTTACCAGACTCAGATAGATTGGTAGTCAGTACACAAATCTGCCTCACACCTACCATTTTCTGACCTTTTTCAAATTACTGGGCATTGGTCTTTGTCACTGCTCTTTATCAACCACTGGTTTTGGAAATTACAGCAATTAATTTCCTTTTCCTATTGAGGGGTAAGGGAACTTAGAAAGCCACCAAGTAGGAGTAGAGATTGAAAGCAAGCAAGCCCACTCTGGAATTGGAGAGTAGAAAGGCCACACCATCAGTGCTAGGTCATTAGTTTTTCTATGCCCTGGCCTCAACTCCCTTTGTCCTATACCCCAGTAGCTTTTCCATCTGTGCTCACTGGTAATCCAGGACCTGGAGAGTCTTAAAACAAAGGAATACTTCCTGGGATTTTATATGCACCCAAGGCAGATAGAGGATCTGGGTCATTGGAAGCCAGATATTGTAGGCATATTTGAGAAGAAGAGATGCTGGAATACAGTAGGGTAACCTGTTGATGACAAGAGTGTGAAAGCCCTTGAATGGGCTCAGGGGAAGGAGTACCAGGCCATAAACAGAGGAAATGCCCCGAAGAAATACTCAGGGCTGCTGTCTGTTTTCTAGCTCCCTTGGTAGTCCAGTGCATGAATAATCCAGCATGACCCCCCTCTCCTCCCAAATGCAGGAGACACCATGTCCCTGTGACCAGCAAACCAGGAGATTGAAGGTTTCGTGCCAGTCCTGGCACTGGCAACTGGGTAGTATGTCTCTGTGCCTGTTACTATCCAACAGTAACTTCAGGAACACATGTGACAAAGAATATTCCATTTGTGAACACTTTTATTGAGAAAGCAAAGGAAAATGCACATAGAGGCAAGATTCTTTCCTTTTTGGTACTTGGCAAATGCTTAAGTGTTACTGTAACATCAGGTATTCTCAGAGGATTGTCAAATGAGGGGTCTCAGGAAGTCTCGGGACTCAGGGCTCCAAAGGTGAGCAGTGGAGACAGTCCTAGGGTGCTGGTCCCAACACATGGAATCCACCACCAGGAGTCTTGGAACTTCAGTTAGTGTCTCCAGCGACAATAGTAGGCTGACACTCTTGAAGGATCTCCTTCGATGGACCTCTCCAGTGAAAGTAAGCTGTAGACAGGCATTGGTTCAGCCCTTTCTCAGTGTCCCTCTCTCCAGGTTGCACCTGTGGCTCCTCCTGACTGAGTCCAGAGCAGGTGACTCTGTGAACTGTCTCCAGGTGCTCTGCACTGTGGGAAGTGATCTTTTCATGAGCTGTCTTAGGGAATGAAGCCCACAGGGGGTGGATGCAGTTCTAGCAGAATTGTGGCTATCACAGGAGAACTCTGAAAGGTAAGGACAGGAAGAGAGCATTTAAGACACTGAATGTATTGAACTCAGGGCTGGAGGCATGTGGACCCACCACCTCCTCTGTGGAATCCTGAGCCTGCCACATGCTGCAGAAAGACTGCTGCTCCATCACATCTGTCACACCATAGGTGACACCAACTACTTGGGAATAAGGAATCATTCTCTTCATCTTTTCCATTTCTATATTCTTCTGGCCTGGTAGGCTGTCCAAATCACATGGAAGAATGGTGGGTGGGAACCTTAACCCTAGAAGCAAATTATATCAGAACATGTAATTAATGAAATTAACATAAAGTTCTATTATCTGAGATAAAGTGATCTAGAGTCAAATAGTTTGCTTTATGGGCTGAAAAGAAAAAGTCCTACTGTGTCTGTGAAGGGAAAACTATTTTGGGGGACCTTGATTTATATGAAGTTCATTATTGTCCCAAACCTATTGTTAGTTCTGGAGCAGAGACTGGATCCCTTTCTGCCACCACAACGATGCTTGTCAGGATGCCCAATGAACCACCTAGGATGTTAGTGGGGAGCAGGCTGGGGGCAGTTGCTCAGTACTTAATGTGGTCTTTCACTCTCCGAGCTTTGTCTTCTACTGTAGAATTGTAAAATGTAAAATATTTCAGAACTTGTGTGTTTGTGTGTAATAACAAGATGCTAAAGTCTTAGTCTCCAATGACTTTAGGCTTTGTTTTAATCATCTCTGAAATGGAGGTCAAATTTTCTCTCAATTTCATCTCATGTCTATGAAATATGTTGCTTTCCCAAGCATATTCCATAGAAAAGGTAATGTTTATAGAGCACCTGGGAAAAAATAATTATCCCAGTTGTTTTTAATCATTGTTTTGAAAGATAATCTCAGTCAAAACAAATATAAAATGGTGCATTTTTTGGTGTATTCTTTTTTTTTTTTTGAGATGGAGTCTCACTGTCACCCAGACTGGAGTACAGTGTCCGCTCCCCTCCACTGCAGCCTTGACCTGCTGGGCTCCAGCGATCCTTCTGCTTCAGCCTTCCAAGTAGCTGGAACTACAGGCATGCACTACCATGCCCAGCTAATTTTTTATTTATTGTAGAGATGAGGTCTCACCAAGTTGCCCAGGCGGGTCCCGAATGGTGTATTCTTTTTATTAGTCAGTGGATTTTTTCTTCTCATATATTAATAGTGAAATGACACGTCATTATCTTATTCAAACATTCTGTTTTCAAATGCAACCATAGATACAAACATATAATTTCTTTTTTATTTATTTAATTTTATTTTGTGAGTTGGAGTCTCACTCTGTCACCCCGGATGGAGTGCAGTGGCATGCTCACAGCCACCACAGCCTGACCTTCAGTGTCAGGAGATCCTTCCACCTCAACCTTCCAAGTAGCTGGTACCATAGGCATGTACTACCATGCCCAGCTAATTTTTGATTTGTTGTAGAGACAAGGTGAAATGAGCTAAATTAGTTAATAAAATCAAATTGCTAGCAAAATATTAGTATTATCCAGCTTACTCCATTTTGTTAAAAACTT
>NW_007258569.1:0-759 GCF_000164805.1 Carlito syrichta
CACTGAGGGCCATCCTGTGGTGTGTTACCACAATTGTCCAGAATTTACAAGAGTGTGGCCCAGGGTGAAAAAAAAAAAATCCTTAATTAAAAGCAATACTGGTTTCATTTGAGAAATACGTAAAGAAATAACAACAACAACAACAAATACGTTTCCAAGTAATGTAAATGCATCCAAAAACAAAGTTCAAGAATTCTATTAGAATACAAAATTATCAACATTTAACTGGGTTAAACACAATATCTGACAACTAGTCAAAGGTTTTCAAGAATTTAAGAGGAAGATGTGAGCCTTAATGAACAACAAAAAATAAAGGGTATATATATATTTAACAGACATTGACACTACACAGGTATAACTGTATTCACATGTTCAAAAATCCAGAGGATAAATTGTAGCCTTTATGGTGAGGACACATTTTCTTTATTCAATTCTCCAAGTAAAATGCTAATCTCCTTAGTAAGTAGCCTCACAGATACACCTGGAAAAAATGTTTTCCCCATTGTCCAGGAATCCATTAGCCCAGTCAAACTGACACATAAAATCAACCATCACTCTTGCGGAACAATAAAAGAGAACAACATCATGAAGGGACACATAAGGCTTGCAATTTTATTGGCAATATTTCCTTTAAAATATGAAAGGAAAAATGTCATATGAAGCCCATATGAATATGGGGTTCATAAAGTTGGTAAATATTAAAGAGTTGGGTGCATAGGCATTTGTGTATTATTTTCTATAATCAGGCCTATTTTCTTT
>NW_007258569.1:779-1728 GCF_000164805.1 Carlito syrichta
GAACAAGTGGAAAAATTTCCCATGCTCATGGATTGGAAGAATCAACATTGTGAAGATGTCCATCTTACCTAAGGCAATCTACAAATTCAATGCAATACCCATTAAATTGCCAACAACTTTTTTCTCAGACCTAGAAAACACAACACAGGAATTCATATGGAAACACAAAAGTTCAAGAATAGCCAGAACAATCCTCAGCAAAAAAAAAAAAAAAAAAAAGCAGGTGGTATCACAATACTAGACTTCAAACTTTACTATAAAGCTACAATCATCAAAACAGCTTGGTATTGGTACAGGAACAGGCATATAGATCAATGGAACAGAATTGAGATTCCAGAAGCAAAACCTGAATTTCTCAACCGACTCATCTTCGACAAAGTCCCCACCACCTACCACTGGGGAGAGGAGAACCTATTCTGTAAATGGTGCTGGGAAAACTGGCTGGCCACATGCAGAAGATTGGAACAGTACCACTATCTATCCACATGCACAAAGGTTAACTAAAAATGGATCAGAGAACTAAATGTAAAACCTCAAACCATAAGAACCTTGAAAAAGGAAGGAAATATTCTCATGGAAATTGAAACTGGCATCCTATTCCTGTACAAAACTCAAAACCCACAGGTCATAAGAGAGAAGAAAGAAAAATGGGAACTTATTAAACTGACAAGCTTCTGCAAAGTCAAAGAAACCATCCAGAGAGCAGGGGAACAGCCTACAGACTGGGAAAAAGTATTTGCCAACTCTAGGTCTGACAAAGACTTAACATCCTGAATCTACAAGAAACTGAAACGTACTGAAAAGAAGAGAACAAACAACCCCAGTATAAAATGGGCAAAAGATATGAACAGACACTTCACAAAAGAAGACATCTGAGCAGCCAACAAACCCATGAAGAAATGCTCAACCTCACTAATCATCAGGGAGATGCAAATCAAAACCACACTGA
>NW_007258569.1:1748-5173 GCF_000164805.1 Carlito syrichta
GCAGAACTGGTTCAGATTACTTAAATACCAGATACATTTTTAGTCATCTACGTAAGTGTTTGGAAGTTACTTATGTTTATATGAAACGAAGCTATTAATACGTTTCTAAGCAGTAACTGCATACCAGGAAGGCCAAGACAAATACAAATCAAGGCATGGAGTTTTCCCAAAGCTGCAGCGTGAAAAGACAATAAACAGTTGATTCCATACACATGAGTGGGTTCTTTGCTATAGGAAATCCAAGTGGAATAAGGAATGGAGATGTGTAAAAAGGTTTCTTGACGGGAAGAAGGACGACACCCTGTATGCATTTAGTTTTCGGCCCCTTCTGCTGCATCACATTCTTCTCCTGCAGTGTCTGATGTCCATAGTGTTAGGTTGTCTCTAAGCAACTGCATGATGAGGGTGCTGCCTTTGTACGAGTCGTCATTCAGAGTATCAAGTTCTGCAGTGGCCTCATCAAAAGCCATTTTAGCCAGTGTGCAGGCAAGCTCTGGTTTATTAAGGATCTCATAGTAAAATACAGAAAAGTTAAGAGCCAGCCCCAGGCGGATTGGATGTGTGGGTGGCATCTCTTTCTTGCTTATTTCAAATGCCTCTTGATAAGCGCCTTGGGAATTATCTGTCGTTTGTTTTAGGTCATCACCACATGAAACTTCAGCAAGGTACCGGAAGTAATCTCCCTTCATTTTCAGGTGGAAGACCTTACACTCTGGATTAGTTGCATTGTCTATTAAATACTTATCCAACAATTCCAGGACCGTGGTGCAGATGGTTCTCAGCTCCGAGTCCACTTTCTCCCCCTAGTCCTTAATCAGCCGCAACTTCTTGCTGGAGATGTCAGTTTGCTGCTGGATGCTCGAGATGACCCTCCAGGCGGACCTGCGGACCCCGGCCACGTTCTTGTAGGCCACCAAGAGCAGGTTGCGCTCCTCGTTGGACAGCTCGGCGCCCTGCTCGGTCGCGGCCTTCATGCAAGTGGCCATGTCGTCGTAGCGCTCGGCCTGCTCGGCCAACTTGGCCTTCTGGATCAGCTCCGTCTTCTCCACCGCGGGCGGGCGGGCGGGCGGCGCGGGGCTGGGGCCGGGCCGGGACGAGGACGTGGAGAGCTAGGGCGAGCGCCAACCCAGATCCGGAGAAGTCCTCCTCTAGAGCCCCGGAGGGGCGGGACGGCGGAGGCGAGAACATAAAGCAGGGAGGGAGCGCCGTCAGACCATGCGGTCCGCGGCCCGCCGCCGCTTTGGTCTCCCCGCACACGCAACTCGGTTGAATTTCCCTCTCTCCCGCCCCCACCCCCGCAGGGCGCTTGGGGAGGCCGAGGGCGGCGCAGCGGGAGGAGGCAGGGTAGCCGCGGGGGCCCAGCGCACAGGCAGCCCGAGCCAGGGCCGCTCCCGCCACCCCGCCCGGCCAAGAGGGAAGCGGCCGTTGTGTTGGCCCGGACCTTCCCGCCGGGAGCCGTCCCGAGCAGAGCGGCGCGGACCGCCGTCTGTCCGATGGGCCTGTTTTCTACATATACACGACGGAACACTACGCAGCCTTAAAAAAGAACAAAATCATGAATTTCGCATCAACCTGGATGGAACTAGAGTCTATAATCCTGAGTGACCTCTCACAGAAACAAAGATCCGAGCATCACATGTTCTCACTCATATAATGGACCTTGAACATCCAATGTAATACTATAAGAAAATGACTGACGGTACTGGGAAACTATGGGGGGGAGGGGGGTGGGATTAACAGTAACAAATATCTGTCTGGGGATCGGAAAACATCTCTTGTCAACAGGGTGCCTGAAAGAAACGTAATTGTACACCTAACCCTTATGTGTACCCCACAAAACCATAATCAAAAATAATGATTAATAAAGAAAAAAAAGAAAAAAAAAGTCAGCCGGGCGTGGTAGCGCATGCCTGTGATTCTGTCTACTTGGAAGGCTGAGGCGGAAGGATCGCCAGAGCCCATCGGGTCAAAGCTGCAGTGGCCAGGAGTGGCCACTGCACTCCAGTCTGGGTGACAGAGTGAGACTGCAACTCAAAAAAAAAAAAAAAAGAATCTGAAAGAAAAAACAACCACTCATTAAGAGTAGATGTATAATGTTGGAAGACTATATTAGCTATATCTATTCTAATAAACCAGAATCTTTTAAAGAAAATAGAAAAATATAAATCATAACCATTTAAGTAGAAAAAGAACTGGAGATGAATAATCATGAAAAACTTCAAAAGTTAACAAAGTTTTATCTCAAAAGGTACAGTAGGCAAAATAATGCCTCTCCCTCAAAGATGTCCATGTCAGAATCCTCAGAACTCATGAAGATATTACATTACATAATAAGAAGGAATTCAAGAATTATATTACATATTAAGAAGGAATTGTCGTTACAGATGGAGTTAAGTCTGTTAATCAGTTGACTTGAGATAATTCTGTATTATCTGATGGACTATAAGTATCCTAGTTAGTGACACTTATTGAAAGAGAAAAGCAGGAGAGTCAGAATCTGTAAAGAAGACTTGTCCATGATGGAAGAGGTCAGAGTGATGATTCCTGGCTTTTGACACAAAAAGGGGTCATCACAAAATAAAGAATGTGAGCAGGCTCTAGAAGCTGATAAAGGCAAGAAAAGGAATTTTCCCCTAGAGACTCCAGAAGGAATGAAGATCTGCCAACACCTTGATTTTAGCCTGGTGAGACCTATTTCAGATTTCTGCTCTCAAGAACTATATGAGAATACATGATTGTTATCTGAAGCCACTAAGTTTATGATAATTTTTTGCAGCAGCAATAGGAAGACTGTATTAGCTATATCTATTCAAAAGTTAAAATGGCATCAAGCCTAGATGTCAGATATATGAGAAGATGATGGTAGACAGACAGATAAATAGATACATGAAAAAGTAACAATATTAGTAATATATACATAAACAGCATATCAATAAGCATGTGTTCATCTCAGAATTTAATGCATGGAAGAAGTGAAATATAAAACAAATGGGAAAAGAGAAAGTACACTGCACTATACTGTGTGCTATTTCATACTACATATGTTTATAGAGTCTAAAACATTTTAAAGTTTTTTCTACCAATACAACACTTGAAATAACATTCCAGAAGAACTTAAAATGTTAAAGTTTATAAAAATTGAACCATAAAAATCCTAAGAGAAAAATGTGATTATATGTGGAGTGTGAGTTAAGGAGAGACTTTGAACAATGTATTTTACACCATTGAACATTTTCTATATATCAAAAGACAAACGAGAAACAAGGAAAAAATGCTTTATTTGTAAATAATATCCTTAAATATAAAGCTCTCCAACAGATCTATCTGCATAAAAACTATAAATAAAATAGAGTCAAAAGAAAATTTTCAGCAAATTAAATTTAGAAGAGTTTAACTGACAAACAACAATTCATGAATCAGAAACA
>NW_007258569.1:5442-6819 GCF_000164805.1 Carlito syrichta
AAAGTAGGACCAAGTTTCAATAATAGGAGATAGGTAAAATAAGTTATGGTACAGTTTTTGTTTACATACTGTATAGTCATAAAATCATGTTATAGATATGTGTTTAGCAACATCGGGACATCCGTGTGAATAGAGGGGACAGAAAATTAATTTTTACTAATAAACTAGAAAACAACCACAAACAAAGTGGCTATGATCCAAATTCTTCACATAGTTCCCCCTAGATTGTGTTACTCTTATTTTCTTATCGTTGTTTACTTCTCATTTCTATTTAAACAATATAAATATGTCTATATTTGTAGTAAAAATACAACAAAAAAGAAGAAACAAAGACCTAAGGCAGTAATAGCTAAAAACATTTATTGTACTGGGGTTGAAATAAATGGCCGATTTTAGATTCTACTGTGTTGCTACTCTTGTGAGTAGAAAACAATACTATCTGATGATCAAACTTGTAACATAGCGTGCTTTACCTTGGCAATTGTTACAAAAATCATACCTTACATTACTTTCTCACGTGCATTTTTGGACACTTGCCCTACACAGATTTTTCTTCTTAGAAATATGATGCCGCCTTGCAGAATTCTTATAATTTGCATTACTATCACAAAGTCTCTCTCAATCTGAACTATTCCATTCAATCAAAAAGTTCAAAAGGGATCTCGAAGCTTTCTTTTAGATTCAGGGTATTCAAAATGAAGAAGTTGTCATTGGGTTGTATAGCTAAAGACAGTTGCCACAGCTGTGTCTATGTGTATGTATTAAAAAAATTCCCTTAGTAGAAAGTTATTTTCCCAGCAGCAAGAGCTGCAGAACTGGTGCCAATTATCTTTGAGCTGATCAATGATGGTGTGATGAATTTTCAGTTCAGTGAATAAAGGATACACACGTAATAGGATTATTAGCCTAAGATCCGTGTTATTAAATGTTTGATAACAGTTATCTTTCTGAATATGCATGCTTTAGAGATAAATATTCTATCAGAAAACACCTACTAAGTTTATCAAATTTCAGTATAGACTTTCCCAAAATATATTACCTCAAGAACAGTGATATTTAGGCACTATGCAGAGAATTTGCCATGTGCAAATTTGTGATGTGATTTTGCTGTTTCTTCATCTTTGCTTTATGAATTCTGAATCTTTTGTGTATCTCTGCCTTCTTTCTCTTGAGCCTTTATCTCTTTGTTGCCCAGTTTTCCAAGATGCCAAAATCCCATTCTACACCATTTTCTTTGGATCTCACTTTGTAGGTCAAAGCTAATCGGAGTCTTTGAAAAATGCAGCCCAGCTGCCAATGATTAATCAGGTAAGTTGCCAAAGTCTGGTACAACCTGGTTGTGCTTCAAAGCCCCTGTCTCCTTGCTTTTTTTCAGTT
>NW_007258570.1:0-8864 GCF_000164805.1 Carlito syrichta
AGCTGCCTTGCTTGTTGACTTAACTAGCTGACTATCTGGTTGGCTGGCTAGTTGGCTAGCCAGCAGACTTAACTGGCTAACTACCTGGTTGGCTAGATGGCTAGACTGCTGGATTAACTAGTTAGCTACCTGGCTGGCTAATTGGCTAGGCAGATGGCTAGGTAGCTAGGAGGTTGGCCAGCTGGCTAGCTAGCTGAATTAAATAGCAAGCCAGCTGGCTGGACAGTCTGATAGCCAGCCGGCTTAACTAGCCAGGCTCCCTGCTTGTCAGCTAGCTAGTCAGCTGGCTTAATTATATGGCAACATATCTGACCAGCATATTAACCAGCCTTCTTAAATTTACAGGCACCTAGCTAGTCAGCCGGCGAACCAGCTGACTTAACTAGCTGACATAAGTAGATAGCCATCTGGCTAGCCAGCTGGCTTAACTAGCAAGTCAGTTGGCTTAACTAGTTAGCCAGGCAGCAAGCCAGCACTCTTAACTAGCTGACAACTAGCTAGCCAGCAGGCTAGCCAGCTGACTTAATTAGCTACCTACCTACCTAGCCAGGTGGCTAGCCAATTGACTTAACTAGCTGACGTAACAAGCTAGACAGCTGGCTAGACAGCTGACTTAACTAGCTGGCTACCTTGCTATCCAGATGGCTAGCCACATGAACTAACTAGCTTCCTTAACCAGATAAGCAGCTGGCTAGCCAGCTGACTCAACAAGGTGACTTAATTCTTTAGCCAACTGGCTAGCCAGCTGATTTAACTAGCTGACATCACTAGATAGCCAGGTGACTAGCCAGCTTGCTTAACTATCCAGCTACCTATGTATCACCCTGGTTTGCCAGTTGACTTAACCAGCTGATGTAAAGAATTAGCCAGCTTCCTAGCCAGCAGACTTATATAGCTAGCTATCATTTTAGGCAGCTGGCAAGCCACCTGAATTAACTAACTGACTTAACTAGCTAGGCTGTTGACTTAACTAGCTGAGTTAACTATGTAGCTACCTACCTAGCCAGCTGACATAACTACCTGATTTAACTTGCTAGGTACATAGCTAGCTATCATATAGTTAGTTTACTTAATTAGTGACTTAACTAGCTAGTTCACTGACATATCTGACTGACTTCAGTAGCTGAAATATCTAGCGAGTCAGATGGCTGCCTATCTGACTTAAGTAGTTTTTTAACAAACTAGCCAGCTGGCTTGACAACTGACATAAAGTGCTGACTTAACTAGCTTCCCATCTGATTAGCCAGCTAAGTAAACTAGCTGATTAAACTAGCTGGCCATCTGGAAATCCAGCTGACTAAATTGCCTAGCTACCTAGCTTTCCAGCAGACTAGCCAGCTGTCTTAACTAGTTGACTTAATGAAGTAGTCAGCTGGCGAGTCATCAAACTTAACTATCTACCTAGCTAGACAGCTGGATAGCAAGCTGACAACTAGCTGGTATAACTAAATAGCCTAATAAATAGCCAACTGACTTAACTAGCTACATACCTACACAGCCTGCTGGCTTGCCAGTTGACTTAAATACCTAACTACCTAGCTAAACAACGGGTCAGTGCACTGACTTAATTAGGGGACTTAATTAGCTACCCAGTTGACTAGACAGGGGACTTAACTAGATAACTACCCTTATAGGCAGCTGGCTAACGATCTGATTTAACTAACTTAACCAGTTAGCCAGCTAATTTACTAGCTGAATTAACTAGCTAACTACCTAGTTCTCCAGCTGAGTTGATGAGCTGATTTAACTAAATAGCTACCTATCTAGCAAATTGGCTGGTCAGCTGACTTAACTATCTGACTTAATTAGCTAGCCAGCTGGATAGCCAGCTGAATTAAGCAGCTAGCAAGCTGGCACAAGTAGCTGACTTAACTAGTTAGCTAGCTGGCTACCCAAGCTGGCTAGCCAGGTGGCCATTGCCACTAGCTAGCTAGCCTGCTGCCTAATCAGCTAGCCAGCTAGGTAGCTAGCTAGTTAAGACACCTGGCTAGCCGTCTAGCCAACAAGGTAGCTAACTAGTTAAGTCAGTTGGCTGGCCAGGTAGTCAGCCAGCTAGCTAGTCAGCCAGTTAAGTCAGCTAGCTAGCCAGCTAGCTAGTTAAGTCAGCTAGCAAATCAGTTAACTATTCAGCTAACTAATTAAGTCAGCTAGCTAGTCAGGTTGCTTGTCAAATAGCTAGTTAAGTCAGTTAGCTAGTCAGCTAGATAATTAAGTCAGCTAGACAGCAAACTAGCCAGTTAGCTACCTAGTTAAGTCAGCTTGCTAGACAGCTAGATAGCTTGTTTGCTAGTTACTTATATCAGCTAGATAGCCAGCTAGCTAGTCAGCTAGCTAGTTAAATCAGCTAGCAAACCAGCTAGTTACTTGGCTACCTTGTCAGCTAGCAACTCAACTACCTGGTCAGCTAACTAGTGGGCTCACTCGCTTTCCATCAGGTCAGCTAAATATTCGGCTCACTCGCCTGCCAACCGGTCAGCAAACTAGTCGGCTTGCTCATCAGTCAACAGGTCAACTAACTTGTCAACTCTCTCGCAGGCCAACAGGTCAGCAAACTGGTCATCTTGCTCGCCAGTTGACTAGTAAATTCAGCTCACAGGTCGGCTCAATCACTGGCCGAATAGTTAAAGCAGTTCATGCGTCGGCTCACTCACCAGCTGACGTGTTAAGCAGGCTCATTGGTCAGCTCACTCACAGGCCGACTAGTTAAGTCTGACCAGTCGGCTCACTCTCCAGCAGACTAAATTCAGCTGACCAGTCATCACCCACTCTGACTAGATAAGTCAGTTGACCATTCTATTCTCCTACCGACCGAGTAGTTAAGACAACTGATCAATTCAGCTACCAGTCGGCTCACTCTCCAGTCGACTAGTTAACTCAGCTAACCTGTCAGCTCACTTGCCAGCTGACTAGTTAAGTCAGCTTACCTTTCGGCCTACTAGCCGTCCTACTAGTTAAGTTAGTTAACCAATCGTCTGACTATTAGGCCAAATGTCAGTTGACAATTGAAGTCAGCTAACTAATTGGCTGAATAGTTAGGTCAGCTAAATTGTCGGCCAACTACTCGAACGACTAGTTTGGACAGCAAATTAGTCAGTCAACTAGTTAACAGAGCTAATTAGTGGGACAATTAGCCAGTCAACTAGTTAACCCAGCTACATAGTTGACCGACAATACAGCCAAATTTTTATGGCAGCAAACAAGGCAGCCTAGTAGCCAGCCAACATATTAAACCAGCTAATTAGTTGGCTGACTCATCAGCCAAAAAGTTGTCACCTAACTAACTTGTTAACCAACTAGTTAATTGAGCTAGATATCTCATTTACCTACTAGTTAAAACAGTTAGCTACCTCATTAACAAAATTATTAAGTCAGCTAACTATATCATTTGCCAACTAGTTAAATCAATTAGCTAAGCCTGCTAGCTTACCAGCTAGCTAGGTAAGTCAGCTAGCAAAATCAGCTAGCTCACTTGTTAGCTAACTTTAAGTCAGCTATTTAAGTCTACTTCCAGACTAGTTAGCTAATGAATTAAGTCAGCTAGATATATAGCTAGTTAAATATTTAACTAATTCTTTAATTTACATAGTTAAGTTTGCTAGCTAACTAGGAAGTCTGCCAGTTAGGTCAGCTAGCTAAGTCAGTTTTCTAATATTGTTAACCAGTCAAGACAGCTAGCTAGCTAGTTAACTAACAGGTTAAGTTAACAGTTGATTCAGGTAGTTAGCTAGTTAACTAAAGTATTAAGTCATCTGGTTAAGTCAGTTAGCTAGCGAAGTTAGGAAATGGGTTGTGTCAGCTGGTTGAGTAGGCTACCTAGCTAGTTAGCTAACGAGTTAAGTCAGCTCGTATATGTCAGATAGCTAGCTCATTAGCTAGTGAATTACGTAAGATAATTAAGTCACCCAGCTACCACGTTGTATAATGAGTAAGCTAACTAGTTAGCTAGCTGGTTAAGTCAGCTAGCTGGCTAGGCAGCTAACTTTTTAAGTCAGCTGGCTAGCTAGGTAGCTAGCTAGTTAGCTAACTAATTCAGCTGGCTAGCTAGCTAGCTTGCTAGTTTAGTCAGCTAGTTAAGTCAGCTGGCTAGCCAGTTGGCTAGTTAGGTAGCGAGCTAGTTGAGTCAGTTGGTTAACCAGTTGGCTAACTGGTTAATTCAGTTAGTTAAGAGAACTAGTAAGCCAACTGACAAGGTAGGTAGCTAGCTAGCTATTCAACTACATAGATATCTAGTTAGCTAGTGATGTCAGTGAGTTAAGTCAGCTGGCTAGCCAACTGTCTAGCTGTTTAAGTCAGCTAGTTTAGTCAGCTGTCTAGCCAACTGGCTAGTTAGGTAGCTACCTAGATAAGTCAGCAAGCTAGCCAGCAGGCTAGCAGTTCAAGTCAACTAGTTAAGGCAGCTGGTTAGTCTGCTGCCTGTGTAGGTAGCTAGCTAGTTAAATGAGCTGCCTATCCAGCTTGTTATCTTACGTCATCTATGTGATCATCTGGCTAGCAAACTGGCTAAATAGAGAGCCAGTTGGTTAGTCTGCTGCCTATGTAGGTAACTAGCTAGTTAAATAAGCTGCCTATCCAGCTTGTTATCTTAAGTCAGCTATGTAATCATCTGGCTAGCAAACTGGCTAGATAGAGAGCCAGCTAGTTGAGTCAGCTGGCTAGGCATCTGACTAGTTGTTTAATTCAGTTAGTTAAGTCAGCTGACAAACAGTTGGCTAGGTGCTTAAGACAGCTCATTAAATCAGTTGTCTATCCAGCTAGTTAGCTAGGTAAAAAGTTAGTCAAGTCAGATGGCTATCCATCTGGTACCTAGTTATTTCAGCTAGTTAAATCAGCTGGCTAGCTGGGAAGCTATCTATATAAGTCAGCTAGTTATGTCAGCTAGCTAACTAATTAACTCAGCTAGTTAAGTCAGCTGGCTAGCTAGATAGCTAGCTAGGTAGTTGAACCAGCTAGTTAAGCCAGCTGGCTACCTCAGTTGCTACCTGCTTAATTCAGCTAGTTAAGTCAGCTTGATAGCTAGTTACATCAGTGAGTTAAGTCAGCTGACTAGCCAGCTGCCTAGCTGTGTAGCTAGCTAATTAAGTCAACTGGCTAGGCAGTTAGATAGCTAATTAATTAATCTTGTTAAATCAGCTCACTAGCAACCTGGATAGCTAGGTAGGTAGGTAAAGTCACCTGGCAAGACAGCAGGCTATGTAGATAGCTAACTAGTTAATTCAGTAGTTAATTCAGCCTGCTACACAGTTGGTCACCTGATTAAGTAAGCTAGTTATGTCATCTGGCTAGGCAGCTGGCTAGCTAGTTAAGTCAGCTAGATAATTCAGCTGGCTCTCCAGCTGACTGGTTAGGCAACTAGCTAGTTAAGTCAGCTGGCTATTTAGCTGGCTAGCCGAATTAACAAGTTTGGTATCTAGTTATCCAGCTGACTATCCAACTGACTTAACTAGTTGATTTAACCAGCTAGCAAGCTGGCACAAGTAGCTGACTTAACTAGTTAGCCAGCTGCTGGCTGGCCAGATGAATTAACTAACTGACGTAATCTGCTAGCCAGCTGATTAACTAGCTAGCCAGCTGGTTGGCTTGCTGAATTAACTAGCTGTCTTAACCAGCTACCTAGCTGGCTAGCCATCTGACTTAACTAGCTAGCTACCTAGCTAGCCAACTGGAAGGAGAACTGTATTAACTAGCTGACTTAACTTGCTATACCGCTTGAAGTCAGCTGACTTAACAAGCTTGCTACCTAGCTAGCCAGCTGGCTAGCCAGCTGATTTAACTTGACTTAACCAGCTAACCAGCTTGCTAGCCAGCTAACTCAACTAGATGACTTACTAGTGAGACTGATGTCTAGCCAGCTGACTTAACTGGCCCTCTACCTAGCTAGCTACATGGCAAGCCAGCTGAATTAACTATCTGACTCATTTAGCTAGTCAGCTAGTTAGCCAACTGAGTTAACTATCTCACTAACTAGCTAGCCTGATGTCAAGCCACCTGATATAACTAGCTGACTTACACAGCTGGCCTGATTGTTAGTCAGCTGAATTAACTAGCTTGCTATATAGCAAGCCAGCTGGCTAGCCAGCTGACTTAACTAGGTGACTTAACTATCTAGCAAGCAGGTTAGACAGCTGACTTGACTATCAAGCTACCTAGCCAGCCAGCTTCAAGTTAACTGATTTATCTACATAACATTACTAGTTACCCAGCTGGCTACCAGGCTGATTTAATTGCTTAGCTACCTAGCTATTCAGCTGGATAGTCAGCTGACTTAACTAGCTTGCTACCTACATAGCCTGCTGATTTGCCAGCTGACTTAGCTACCTAGCTACCTAGCTATCCAGCTAGCTAGTGAGCTGACTTAACTAGGTTGTTTAACTAACTAGCTAACTGACTAACCAGTTGACTTAATTAGCTAGCTACCTAGCTAGGCAGCTGACTAGCCAGCTAACTTAACTCACTTACTTAACAAGCTGGCATGCTTACTTATCTAGCTCACTTAACCAGCTGGCTACCTAGCTAGCCAGCTGGCTTAACAAGTTGACTTAACTAAATAGGTGACTGACATGAATAGTTGACATATATCTAGCTTTCTATCTTGCCAGCTGTCTTAACTAGATGAAATAACTAGCTAGCCAGATGACTAGCCATCTGACTTAACTAACTTTTTAACTAGCCAAACAGCTTGATAGTCAACTGAGTTAGAGAGCTGACTTAACAAACTAGCCAGTGGGTAGCCAGGTGACATAACTAGCTGACTTAACCAGTAAGTCAGCTGGCTAGACAGCTGCCTTAAATAGCTGGCTATCTATCTAGCCACCTTGCTAGCCAGCTGACTTACCTAGCTGAATTTAGCTAGCAAACTGTCTAGCCAGTTCACTTAACTAGCTAGCTACCTGCCTAACTATCAGGCAAGCTTGCTGACTTAACTATCTGACACGAACAGCTAGCCTGCTGGCTAGCAAGCTGACTTATCTAGCTAGCTAACTACCTAGCCACCTGGCTAGGCAGCTGAAGAAATTAGCTGCCTTAAACAGCTACCCAGTTTGCTACCCAGCAGATTTAACTCACTGACATCACTAGCTAGTCAGGTAGCTATCTAGCTGACTTAACTAGCTAGCTACCTAAATTGTCAGTTGACTTGCCAGCTCTCTTAACTAGCTGAATTAACCAGCTAGCCAGCTGTCTAACCAACTGACTTATCTGGCTCGCTACCTAGCTAGACAACTGGCTATCCAGCTGACTTAACTAGCTGACTTAACAAATTAAATACCTAGCTAGCCAACTGACTTAAATAATTAACTAACTTGATAGCGGTCTATCTAGCCATCTGACTTAAGAAATTTGCTAACTACCTAGCTACCTAGCTAAAAAGCTGACTTAAATAGTTAGCTGTCTAGCTAGCTAGATGACTTAACCAGATGGCTACATAATTAGCTTACTCGTTATCTAACATTCTAGCTAGCTGACTTAATCATCTGACTTAACTCATTAGCTAATGAGCTAGCTAGCTGACTTATCCAGCTGACTTAATTCATTAGCTAACAAGCTAGTTAGCTGATTAGTCCAGCTGAATTAACTGGTTAGCTGACGAGCTAACTAGCCTACTCAAATAGCTGACTCAACCCGTTTGTTAACTAGCTAGCCTGCTGACTCAACCAGCTGACTTAGCCCGTTAGTTAACTAGCTAACTACCTGACTCAACCTGCTGACTTAACCTGATAGCTAACTACCTAGTTAGCTGTCATAAGCAGCTGACTAAATTAGGTAGCTAAGTTAACTAGCTGACTTAGCTAGCTGACTTAACTACTTAGCTAACTGACTTAACTGACTGACATAACTAGTTAGCTAGCTGACTTAAATGCCTGAATTAAATAGTTAGGTAACTATTTAGCTAGCTAAATAACTAGCTGTCTTAACTAGCTAGCAATCTATTTAGGTAGCAGACTTAAGTACTGACTTAAATAGTTAGCTAACTAATGAACTAACTGACTTAACTAGCTGACTTAACTAGTTGGCTAATGAGATAGCTAGCTGACTTATCGAGTTGGTTAACGAGTTAAATAACTGTTTTAACTATTTGGTAAATGAGTTAACTAGTTGTGTCAATTAGTTGGGTAACGAGTTAGCTAGGTGTCTTAACTTGTTGGCGGATGATGCAGATGACTACTTATGTGATTTAACACGTTGGCTGACTACTCGTCTGACTTGTTAGCTGGCTTAACAAGTCGGTTGTCTGGTCGGCCAACTAGTTAGCTGAGTTAATTAGTTGACTGACGAGTTGCCCCACAAGTTAGCACAGTTAACTAGTTGGCTGGCTAGTATACTTACCTAAGTAGTCAGCTGAATAGTTTGCTGACTATTTAGCTGACCTAACTAGTCGGCCCACAAGTTGGCTGACCAAACTTATCAGCTGACCAGTTGTCTGACTAGTTTGTAGATTGATTAGCTGGCTTAAATAGTTGGCCGGCTAGTCGGCCGACCAGTTAGCTTACTTAACTTGTCAGCTGGTGAGTGAGCTCACAGTTTTCCTGACTTAACTAGTCAGCCCGTGAGTTAGCCGACTGGCTAGCAGACTTAACTAGTTAGCCAGCATGTGACCTGACTGGTCAGCTGCCTTTAGTCGGCAATGAGTGAGCCGAAAGATCAGAAGAGTTAGCAAGTCAGCCAGCGAATGAGATTATCAGTGAGCTGACTTAACTAGTTGGCCGGCGAGTGACCCGAATGTGAGCTGCCTTAACTAGTTGGGGGGCGAGCGAGTCTGGTGAACTGATTTAACTAGTCAGCTGGTGAGGGAGCCGACTATTTAGCTGACTTGTTTGCCTGCACGTGAGCCAAAAATGAAGTTGACCTGTTGGCTGGCGAGTGAGCCA
>NW_007258571.1:0-417 GCF_000164805.1 Carlito syrichta
AATCCCTGTTACTGGGAAACCAAAATAGAGGTTGGCTAGTCATTGAAGGACACCTTATTCAGGAAACCCTTTCACTGAGGAAGCAATACAGTAAGAAAACTGGACAATGAAACACTCATCACCGAGAAGGATCAGTCATTAGGGTATTTTTCACAGAGGAAGTCCAGTCACTGGATGACACATTGCAAAGGATGGTCCGTTACTTGGGCTCTCATTACAGGAGATGATCAGCCACTGGAGCATAAATCACAGAGAGGAGTAAGTTACTGGGATGCCCATCACAGAGGAGAGTCAATCACTGGGGCACCCATCATGAGGAGGGGTAGTTATTGAGACAGCAAACACAGTAGAGGACTACACACTGTGACACCCATAACAGAGGAGAGCTAGTCCCTGGGGCACCAATTATAGAGGAGA
>NW_007258571.1:776-4165 GCF_000164805.1 Carlito syrichta
GTCAGTCACTGGGACACACTTAACAGAGGAGTTACAGTCATTAGTACACCCATTGGAAAGGAGGGCTAGTCACTAGGGCATATATTATGGTTGAGAGCCACTCACTAGGGCACCCATCACAGAGGAGGCACTGTCTTTGTGACACCTATTACAGGGAAGTGTGCCATCATAGAGACATCTTTACAGAGTACAGTCAGTCACTGGGACACCCTTTATAGAGGGAGGCCAGTCACTGGGGCATCTATCACTGAGGAGGGATACTCACTGGTGCACCAAATTTGGAGGAGGCCCAAGCACTTGGGCAAAAATCATGAGGGACAATTGGTGTCCCAATCACTGGGACACCAATCACAGAGGATGATTAGTCCTCGGGCACCCATTGCAGAAACAGAGTCACTGAGGTATCTGCTACAGAGGAGGGAAGGTCAGTGAAGCATCCATTAAAAGGAGGCCCATCCATTAAAAGGAGGCCCAATCACTGGGACACACATTAGCTGGAAGACCAATCACTAGGGCACCACTCACAAAGGAAAGCAACTGAGGAACTTACCACAGAGGAAAACTAGTCACTGGTGTACTCATCAAACTGGTCTGAGAGGTAACCATCACAGAGGAGACCAATCACTGGGGTACACAGAATAGAGGCATCTGTCACTGGAGCACCCTTCACAGAGGTGGACCAGTCATGGGGTTACCTGTCAAAGTGAAGAGCTAGTCACAGGGGAATTCATAATAAAGGAGGTACAGTCACTGGTTCATCTATCATGGAAGAGGGATATTAACTGGGAACCCAATTGGAGGAGGGCAAGTACTGGAGAACCAGTCACAAAGGATGCTCTGTCAATAGAGCACTTATTATGGAGGAAAATCAGTCACAGGTACATTCATCACAGAGAAGGATCAGTCACTGTGGTACCATTATGGAGTTGGTCGAGATATCAGGGCATCTTTCACAGAGGAGGACATCACTTGTGTACCCATTTGGAGAAGGCCCAGTTAGTAGCACACCCATCATAAAGGAGTGCTAGTTACTGGTGCACAAATAATACATGATTGCTGGTGATTGTGACATCCATAATATAGTAGGACAAGTCAAAGGGCCACATATCACAGAGGAGGACAAGACACTGAAGAATATATCACAGAGAAGTTGCAGTCTATGGGGGCACCCATCAGAGACGAGGACCAGCCACTGGGGCAACCATCACAGAAGTGGACCCATCATGGGTATATGCCTCAGAGAGGAATACTAGTCATTTATATACCAGCACAGAGAAGGGCAGTGTGCTCTGTCATCCATTACAGAGAAGGAACAGTCACTAGGCATCCGTAATGGAGAAGGGTCTGTCACCGTGGCACCCATTATGGAGGAGGGCCAGTTAATGTACAAACTTCAGAGAGGAGAACTGTTCACTGGGCTGCCCATCACAGTAGAGGGCTGGCCATTGCGGCACTCATTATGGAGAAATCCCAGTTATTGAAGCAACTGTCACTATGGAGAGTTTGTCACTGAGACAGCCATCATAGAGGAGGACTAGTTACTAGGGCATTCATTATGAATGAGTGCTAGTCACCAAGGCACCCATAACAGAGAAGGAACAGTCACTGTGGCACCTATCATAGAACAGTGCCAGTCACAGAAGCACTCATCACAGCAGAGGGCTAATCATCAGGGCACACCTCACAGTGGAGGCCCAGTCACTGGGGAACCATTAGAATGTAGACCAATCACTGTGGCACTCATTATGAAAGTGAACTTTTCACTGGGCCACCAATCACAAAGAAGATGAACTCACTAAGGCACTGCAGAGGAAGCCAAGTCACTGGGTCATCCCTCATAGTTAAGGGCCCGTCTTGGGGGTACCCATAAAAGAGGAGGTCAGTCACTGAATTACCCATCACAGATTATGAACAGTCACTGGGGCCCCAATTACAGAGGAGTTCCACTCACTGGGGCAGAAACTACAGTGGAAGGGCATTAAACGAGTCACCAAATACAGAGAAGGGACAGTCACTGAGTCACACATACTAGAATGGCCAGTGTCTCTGACAGTCATCTGAGAAGAGAGCCAGTAACTGAGGCACCAGTCACAAAGAGGGACAATCACTGGGACGTTCATCACAAAGGAATGCCAGCTACTAGGGCACATATCACAGAGTCAAATCAGGCATCGGTGCACCCAGAGGAGAACATTACATTGATACACATAACAGAGAGAAAGCCTACTCATTGTGACATCCATAACAAAGGAGAGCCAGGCACTGGGATATCCATTATGTAGGAGGTCCAGTCAATTGGACAACCTTTACAGAGAAGGGTTATTTACTGAGGCCATAATTATGGTGGAGATACAGTCACTGGAATACCAATCACAGATGAGGTCTTGTCACTTGGGCGCCAATATGGAGGAGGTTCAGTCACTTGGACACCCATTATGGAGTAGGTCCAGTGACTGGGACACCAATCAAAAGGAGAACCTGTGACTGGTGCATCCATTTCAGAGGACATTCACTGGGATATCCACTACAGAATAGGTTCAGTAACTGGTGCACCCATTATGGAAGAGGCCCAGTCACTGTGGTAAATATCACTGAAGAGAGCCAGTCACTGGCACATATATCATATATGGAAGCCATTCACTGTAATCAAATGGAGTACACTGTAATCCAATCAAAATGGAGTACTGGCCACTGGGACCCACATTACTGAGGAGGTTGAGTTATAGGGACACTAATCACAGAAGAAGCCTAGTCACTGGGGTACCCATCTTAGTGTAGGGCCTTCACTAGGGCACACATCAAAGAGGAGGTCAGTTACTGGGATATCCAACACAGATGAGGACCAATCACTAGGACAACAATTACAGAGGAGGTCCTGTCACTGGGACATTGGTCAGAGATGTGGGTCAGGCAATGAGTCACCAAACACAGAGGAGGGACAGTCACTGAGGCACTCACAACACAGAAGAACCAGTCCCTGTGACACTCATCAGAGATGAGAGTGAGATGGTGGGTCACCCATTTTAGAGGAAAGTCATTCACTGGGATTACCACTACAGAGTTGGCCTAGTTACTGAGGCATCCATTATAAAGGAGATCCTGTACAGAAGAGCCTATCACAGAGCAATGTCAGTCACTAAGGCAGCTGTTATGGCGGTGAATAGTCACTGAGGTACATATCACAGAAAGAGGCTAATCACAAGGCACCCACCACAGAAAATAATCAATGGGGCCACCATCATAGAGGAGACCTAATCACAAGGCACCCATCACAGAAGATTCTAGTCACCTGGGTATACATAAAGTTGTAGGGTCACTCTCTGGTGCACTCATCAAAGAGAAGAAAAATCACAGGGGTACCCATCACATTGAAGTGACAGTCAATGAAG
>NW_007258571.1:4878-5205 GCF_000164805.1 Carlito syrichta
GCCGGAGCCCAGCAGGTCAAGGCTGTGGTGGCCAGGAGTGGCCACTGCACTCCAGTCTGGGTGACAGAGTGAGACTCCAACTCAAAAGAAAATAAAGAAGAAGGCTAATAACAGGGAAACTGCTCACAGAGGAGAATCAGTTGCTGGTACACCCATAACAGAGAAGGAAAAGTCACTGGGACATCAACGAAAGGAGAGTCAATCAGAGAGCACCCATCATGGAGGAAGGCCAGTTAGAAGGACACTATGTTTTTTTTTTTTCATTAATCAGTATTTTTTATTATGGTTTTGTGGGGTACAGTTAAGGGTTAGGTGTACAATGACGTT
>NW_007258572.1:0-9774 GCF_000164805.1 Carlito syrichta
GGAGGTTTTAAAGGTGCCCACTGGGCACGTCTGTCCCGCACATTTGGCCACGTATCACCAGAAGGCCTGTCTCCATCCTCCACACCCGCAGCCCACAACAAAGATGTGTGTGAGCTCAAGAAACAGTTGGCAACCAAGCTAGAACGACTGTCGGGCACAGCAATCAAAGCGGTCCAGCAAAGCCACGGCCATTCCATGTTCCGGTCACCCTGCCTATCACCTTCGGGGGTAGGGAGGGCTCTTTTCTCTCCACATCATTCCATTGTTCCCCGCCAATATGGATCTTTCACTGGGGAGCCATGGAGGCCCATCGTGTGCACGTTGGAGGTGTGTTTTTTGTCACCGGAGTCCTCTTATGTCAGCCTTGGGCATTGCGGCATGATTGTGGCTCCCAGGGTCTTGACCAGCAGGACTCAGGTGGTCCTCCTGCCTCAGTCCCTGATCAGCTGGGACCACATCTGACTCATTTTGGGGAACTGTCCCTGAGATGACGTCTGGTTATGTCACCAGGGCTGGTATCCAAACCCTGATTTTAGGCAGTCTCCAGCCTCAGCCTCCCAGGGCTCAGGTCTGACGGCCGTGAGCCACAGTGCCCAGCCTGGACTCACAAGTCTTGTCAGCAGGGACGATGCAAAGTATGCCTCGGGTTGGAGGCCACTGTATCCCGTGCTGCTGGGATCATGGGTGACACCACGTGCAACTTGAGTGTTTGCGTTCTGGGGAGTGACGAGGTCTCACTACGTGACCCAGGTTGGTCTCAAACTCAGGCACACCAGGTGTCCCCTGCCTTGGCCTTGCAAAGCCACAGCCTGATTGTTTGCCAATCCACCATCTTTCAGAAACTCTAGGCCCAGACACGGGCCTCCTTCCCATATGATGTCTGTCTGTTCATGATAATCCAATTCCATACACAAATGAATGCTCTTCTTTTATTTCCTTTTCTACTTTTTTATTTGAGTTGGAGTCTCTGTCACCCAGCCTGGAGGGCAGTGGTTCCCTCCTGGCCACCACAGCCTTGGCCCACCGGGCTTCTGCGAGCCTTTCCATGGACTTGTGAGGAGCCTGAAAGATAGGTGCAGGCCACCATGCCTGGCTCATTTGAGATGGAGGGTATAGACGGTCTCACCCAGGTGCCTGGACAGGTCTCAGTATGCAGGCTCATTTTGTCCACTGGACTCGGCCTCCCAAAACACTGGGAAGATGAGGCTGAGACCCTGGACCCAGCCTCGAATCTTCATCGAAAATGAAACAGAAGGTCTTGTGCGATGGCCCATGCCTGGAATTCCCAGGCTCTGGGAGATGAAGGCAGAAGTATGACAGCAGTGCAGGAGCCCAAGACCAGCCTGGGCCATGCAGGGAGAACCCCTCTATGCACCCATCAAAACAGGGGGTCTTGGATCAAGGTGCATGTCTTCGCAGCCACTCTAGAAGCTGAGGTGGTAGGATTGCCAGTGTCCGTGATTTCGAGGCTGGTGGTGATCAATGATCGTATCCCTGGGCCTCAGCCTGGGCCACAGAGCCAGACCCTGTCTCCAAAAACATCAGAATTGTATACAGATTCTCAAATGCCCATGGTATGTTCACAGGGCAACTGACTTTAGAGCCAGAAAAATGGGATTGAGGGTTAAGAAATGTCCCTGGGTGAGGGATGTGTCCGTGTCCTTTCTTGGCAGAAGGTCCTGGTTGTGGAGATGGAGGGTCAGCCTGTCTGGGGCACATTTCTCCCCCTGGAGAGGAGAGTCAGCAGGAAACTGGCCAGGTAGCCTCAGGAACTCCTGCACCAAAGCAGGGAAGCCATTGAGGGGTTGGCACTGGAAGGTGCAGAGCTTGGGGGATCCTCACATAGGAGGGCGGGGGATGAAGGACTGTGAGCAGAAGCTTTACAGAATGGATTACTTTGTTTTTTATTGTTATTTAATTTATTTATTTATTTATTTATTTATTTATTTTCTTTCCTCACTAGGTTGACCAGATTTCTCTCAAAATGCCCAACTCGGGCCATCATCTCAGCCTGGATCCCCCAAACTGCTGCAATCCCAGGATTTCCATTTTGTTGAAATCCTGGTCTTTCTGCCTGGTCTTGAACTCTGGGCCAGAGGCGATCCTCCCACTGAGGCCTGACATCACCCAAGGTTTTCTGGGTTTGGCCTGGGGTCGAGGTGGGGGCTTGCTATGGTATCCAGCCTGGTCTTGAGGTCACAGGCTCTGGCCATCTTCCTGTCTCGGCCTCCCTGAGTGCTGATGAGACCTGCATGAGTCACCTGGCCATCCCAGCCACCCCCGAAGGTTTGAGAGTCATGCCCCTGGGAGGAGGTATCCTCCCGAAGGTATGAGTGTCACACCCCTGGGAGGAGGTAGTGGGTCCATCCTGGAGAATGAGGCAGAAGGTGGGGTGGGTGCCCTGATGGAGACACACCCCTACACCAGGCACTCCCATGGGGAGGGCTCAGTGTGCAAATCTGGTCACCTTATTCCAGGTCCCGGTTCGTCAGAAGGGAGCAGGCCTCACGTTGGGGCTCTGAGAGGGGTGTGGAGGGTGAGAACGGGAGCTCACACCTGTCATCCTAGTGAACTTTGAGGCCGAGGCAAGAGGATAGCCTAAGCCCCCGGGTTCAAGACCAGCCCGGGAACCTTGGTGAGATTTTGTCTCTACAAGAAACCAAAAATATGAACCGAGCATTCTGGTGCTCCCCTGTCATTTCAGTCACATGGTAGGCCATGGTGGGAGGTCAGCAGGAGAGCAGCCAGTGGAGGCCATGGTGGCTAATGGAGGGCCCCTGGGCTCTGTCCTGGCTGACAGAGTGGGACTCCAACTCAGAGTATTAATACCAACAACCACCACAACCACAGGCCGGGTTCAGGGGCTCAACCTGGCATCTCGGCCCTTCAGAGACCCAGGCGAGTGAATGGGTCCACCTGCCCAGGACATGGGGAGAGACCTCGTCTAAGCTATCAAAAATAAATCCAAATAGTAGCCGAGTGTGGTAGCGCAAGCGTGTGGTTTCAGCCACTTAGGAGACCGAGGTGGGAGGATTGCCTGAGCCCGGCAGGTGGAGTCCACGGTGGCCATTAGTATGCCCATGCACTCTGGCCTGCGTGACAGAGTGGGATTCCAAATCCAAATAATAATAATCTACACCACGATCCCTGCCACCCAGAGTGAGTAGTCACCCTCTGGGATAGGAGAGGAAAAGGATCTTTCCAGCCTGTTTTTCATGGGAGGTTTCAAAGATGTCCAAAGGGAATGTCTGTCCCATGCCTTTGGTCATGTGCCCCAGAAGGCCTCCTTCTATCCTCTACACTCGTGCCCCACAGCAAAGACGTGTGTGAGCTCACAGAACAGATGACCCTGAGCTAGGGTGGCCGTCAGGCACAGAGCGAAGAAGGCAGTACGGCAACTCCACACCCAGCTTAGTTTCCAGTCACCTGGTCTACAACTTCAGGTGGCAGGAGGGTCCCTTCCTCTCCCAATCGCTCCATCATACCCTGCCCACAGGGACCTTTCCCTGGAGAGTCCTGGACATCCATCGTGATGTCATGGGAGACATCATTTTGTTGCCAGAATCTCCATCCACTTGATTTTGGGGACCTCTCGCCGAGACGAGGTCTGGTCAAATCACATGGATTGGTCTCTGACCCCTGGCATAAAGCATCCTCCGGCCTCGGCCTCCCAGGGCATGGGGGTGACGGCCATGAGCCACAGTGCCTGGCCTGGACTTGCACGTTCTGTCAGCAGTGGTAATACAAAGGAACACCCCGGGATGAAGGGTACTGCATCCCGTGTAGCCGGGACTGTGGGCACCACCACACGTACACCAGTGTTTGCGTTCTGGGGAGTGACAAGGTCTCACTACATGTCCCAGGCTGGTCTTAAACTTGTAGGCTCCAGCGGTCTCCCACCTCGGCCTCCCAAAGCCACAGCCCTGTTGTCTTCTGATCCATCATCTTTCAGGAACTTTAGGCCGACGTCTGGGGCCTCCTTCCTAAATGCTCTCTGTCTGTTCATGATGATCCCTACTCCAAACACAAGTGGATTCTCTTCTTTTTTTCCTTTTTTCCTTTTTTTCTTTGAGTCGGAGTGTCACTCCATTTCCCAGCCTGGAGGTTGGTGGCTCATTCCTGGTCAACACAACCTCGGCCTGTCTGGCAATTGCAAGCCTTTTCCCAGTCTTCTGTGGAACCAGAAAGAGAAGCATACCCGGCTCATTTGGGATGGAACGTAGAGACAAGGTCTTGCCACTGTATCCAGGTGGGTCTTGGCCTCTGGGCTCCAGCTGGATACTGGCCTTGGCCTCCCAAAGTGCTGGAATGACAAGGGTGAGCCCTGAGCCAGGCCTCTATCCTTCATCATAAACAAAACCGAAGGCCTGGCTTGGCAGCCCACGCCTGAAATCTGAGCACTCTGGGAGGTTGAGGGGGGAGTATGGCAGGATCCCAGGAGCCCAAGGCCAGTCTGGGTCACTCAGGGAGACTCCGTGTCCACATGAACCAACACAGGGGGTCTGGAGTCAAGATACATGTTATCCCAGACACTCCAGATGCTGAGGAGGGAGAACCTCCAGAGTCCACACTTTCAAGGCTGGTGTGATTAACAGTCCTGTCCCCAGGTCCCAACCTGTGCCACAGAGCTTGGCCATGTCTCCAAAAACATCAGAATTGCACACAGATTCTCAACTTCACATGGTGTGTTCACAGGGCGACTGGAATTAGAGCCAGGAAAAATGGGATTGGGTGGGAAGAAATGTCCCTTGGTGAGGTATGTGTCCCTGGCCTTTTGTGGCAGAACGTCCTCGTTGCTGAGTCAGAGGGCTGGTCTTCCTGGGGATCATTTCTCACATCAGAGAGGAAAGCCAGCAAGAAACCAGCCAGGGAGTCATGGGAACTCCTGAAAAAGCGGGGGGAATTGGGGCTGGAAGATGTTGAGCTTGGGGGACCCTTGTATGTGTGCTTCTGAGAGGAGGAGGATTGAGGGCAGAAGGCTTGCAGGAGAATGTTTTTCTTTCTTTCTTTCTTTCTTTCTTTCTTTCTTTCTTTCTTTCTTTCTTTCTTTCTTTCTTTCTTTCTTTCTTTCTTTCTTTTCTTTCCTCACTATGTTGCCCAGGCTGCTCTAAAAATGCACCACTCAGGCCACACTCTTGGCCTGGGCCTCCCAAACTGCTGCGATCAGAGGCTTTCCATTTTGTTGACATCATGGTCTTCCTGCCTGGTCTTGAACTCTGGGCTGGAGATGATCCTCCAATCAAGGCCTGCCCTCCCCCAAGATTTTCTTGGGTTTGTGGGGGTCAAGGTGGATTCTTGCTATGGTGTCCAGCCTGGTCTTGAGCTCCTGGGTTCTGGCCATCTTCCTGTATCGGATGCCCTGACAGCCCTGGAGACATGTGTGAGTTTCCTGGCTGTTCCCATGCCCTTGAAGGTTTGAGTCCACCCTAGAAACATGGCAGGCGAAGGGGTGGGCCCTCTGCCAGAGACATGCCCCTGTGCCAGGTGCTCCTACTGGGTTGGGCTCGGTGGGTGACTCCGGGTACCCTATCTGGGTTCCTGTGTCTTTGGAAGGGAGTGGGCCTTGGGGTGGGGCCCCAAGATGGGTGGATGGCCGGGCACATGGGCTTTTGCTTGTCATCCTGGCAAACTAGGAGGCCAAAGTGAGGGATGGCCTGAGCCCCCATGTTCAAGACCAA
The DNA here is from genome assembly GCF_000164805.1 of Carlito syrichta. Taxonomy (NCBI): domain Eukaryota; kingdom Metazoa; phylum Chordata; class Mammalia; order Primates; family Tarsiidae; genus Carlito; species Carlito syrichta. The sequence goes on from NW_007258572.1 coordinate 5,679, forward strand.
CCCGGGCACCTTGGTGAGACCTCGTCTCTACAAAAAGCCAAAAAATATATGAGCTGAGTGTGGTGGCTCTCGCCTGTTGCACCGGTCACTCAGGCTGCTGTGGCAGAAGGACTGCTGAAGCCCAGCTGGTGTAGGCCATGGTGGCCATGAGTGGTCCCCTGTGCTCCAGCCTGGGCAAGAGAGCAGGACTCCGTCTAAGAATAATAATACCAAACACCACCACCACCAGAACCCCAGGCCTGGCTCAGGGGCTCAGCCTGGCCTTCCAGACCTTCGGAGGCCCAGGCGAGTGGACGGCCTGAGCCTGCGGGTTCGACAACAGCCCAGGACACAGGGTGAGACCTCATCTCGGGCATCAAATATAAATCCAAAAATGACCCAAGCATGGTGTTGCAGGCCTGTGTTTCCAACCAACTGTGGGGCCGAGGCGGGAGGATCAACTGAGCCCAGCAGGTGAAGACTGTGGTGGCCATGAGTGTGCCCCTGTGCTCCAGCCTGGGAAACAGAGCATGACTCCAACTCCAAGTAATAATCACCACCACCACCACAACTTCAGGCCGGGATCAGGGTCTCAGGCTGGCATCCTCACCCTTCAGAAGTCGAGGTGACGGGACCGTCTGAGCCTGCGGGTTTGACACTAGCCCCGGAAGTAGGATGATACCTCATCTCTGCCAACAAAAATAAATTAAAAGATTAGCTGGGTATAGCATTGCAGGAGTGTGGTTCCAGCCACCTGGGGGGCCTAGGCAGGAGGATCGCCTGAGCACAGCAGGTGGAGTCCGCCATGGCCATAAGCATGCCCCTGTGCTCTGGCCTGGGTGACAGGGTGGGATACCAACTCCAAATAATAATAATCACCACCACCACCACCACCACTCCTGCCTCCCAGCACAAGGAGTCACTCTCAGGAATGGGAGATGAAAAGGCACTTTCCGGCCTGTCATTTACAGAAGATTATAAAGGTAGCCACCGGGCATGTCCAGCCCATGCCTTTGGCCAGGTGCCCCAGAATTCCTGCCTCCATCCTGCACACTTGTGCCCCATAGCAAAGACTTGTGTGAGTTCACGGAAGAGATGACCCTGAGCTAAGTCTGCTGTTGGGCACAGAGCAATTACTGTGGGTTGACAATGCCATGGCCAGCCCAGGTTCTGGACACACTGCCTGCCACCTTTAGGCAGGGGAAGGGCCTCTTCCTCTCCTGATCATTCCATATTCCCCCGCCCACGTGGATCTTTCCCTGAAGAACAGTGGATGCAGGTGTGATGCACGTAGGATGCATCTTTTTTGTTGCCTGGGTCTCCGTGGGCTGAGCTGAGGCATGGAGGCATGATCATGGCTCCCTAGGCCTCAAACTGCATCGCTTGGGAGGTCCTCTCGCCTTGGGTCCCAAGCAGCTGGTACTCCGGAAGCCACCAAGCCTGAGTCTATCTTTGGGACCTCTCACCAAGACGAGGTCTGGCCACATCGCCCAGACTGGTCTCTGACCCCTGGGCTCAGGCAGCCTTCCGCCTCAGCCTCCCAGAGTGCAGGGTTGATGGCTGTGAGTCACAGTGCCTGGCCTGGACATGCACATTCTGTCTGCATGGGTGATGCAAAGGAATGCCCCTGGACATAGGCCACCGAAACCCTTGTAGCTGGGACCATGAGTGACACCATGCATGACTCCAGTGTTTGTGTTGCAGGGTGCTACAAGGCCCCACCACATGGCACAGGCTGGTCTCGAACTCCTGGGCTCCAATGGTAACAGGCCTCAGCCTCCCAAAGCCACAGCCTGATTTTCTGCCAGTCTCCCATCTTTCAGGTACTCTAGACCCAAGGCTGGGGCCTCCTTCCTAAATGATCTCTGTCTATTCATGATGATCCCAACTCCATACACAAATGAATGCTCTTCTTTTTCTTTTTTTCCTTTTTTTTTGAGTCGAAGTCTCACTCTGTCACCAAGGCTGGAGTGCGGTGCCTTGCTCCATGCCACTGCATCCTCAGCCCACCAGGTTCTGTCAAGACTTTTCCTGGTCTTCTGAGGAGCCAGAACAACAGGCATGTGCCACCACACCTGGCTCATTTGGGATGGAGGTTAGAGACGAGGTCTTGCTGAGGTGCCCAGGCAGGTCTTGGCCCATGCACTCAGGCCAGCCGCTGGCCTTGGCCTCCCAAAGTTCTGGAATGAAGTGGCTGAGACCCCAAGTCTGGCCTTGATTCTTCATAAAAAATGAACCAAAAGGCCTGGTGTAGCAGCCCACACCTGAAACCCCAGCACTCTAGGAGACTGAGGCGGGAATATGGCAGGAGTCCTAGAACCCAAGCCAACCCAGGCCGCGCAGGGAGACCACGTCTCCGCACCCATCAAAACAGGAGTTCTGGAGTCAAGGTGCACGTCATCCTCGCCACTCTGGAACCTGAGAAAGGAGGATAACCAGAGCCCACTATTTCAAGGATAGCATGATCGATGGTCAGTTCCCCTTGCCCCATCCATGGGCACAGAGCCAGACCCTATCTCCAAAAACATCAGGATAGTAGACAGATTCTCAATTGCACATGGTGTGTTCAGAGGGAGACTGGCTTTAGAGCCAGGGAAAATGGGATTGGGGGAAAGGAATGTCCCCGTGTGAGGAATGTGGCCCTGGCATCTCTTGGCGGTAGGACCTCATTACCGAGTTGGAGGTTTGGTCTGTCTTGGGCATATTTCCTACCTTGGAAAGAAGAGCCGGCAAGACCCCAACAATGGAGCCTCAGGAAATCCTAGACCAAAGTGGGGGAAGCCATGGGGCAATTGGGGCTGGAAGGTGCTGAGCCTGTGGGACCCTCCCATGCTGGGGGGCCTGAGGGGGAAGGACTGAGGGCAGAACGTTTGTAGGAGAATGGATTCCTTTCTTTCTTAATTTCTTTCTTTCTTTCTTTCTTTCTTTTCTTTCTTTCTTTCTTTCTTTCTTCCTTCCTTCCTTCCTTCCTTCCTTCCTTCTTTCTTTCTTTCTTTCTTTCTCTCTTTCTATTTCCTCATTAGGTTGCTCAGGCTTCTCTTAAAACACCCAACTCGGGCCATCCTCTCATTCTGGGCATCACAAACTGCTGCGATCACAGGATTGCCATTTGGTCGACATTCTAGTCTTCCTGCCTTGTCTTGAACTCTGTGCTGGAGGCGATGTACACACTAAGGCCTGCCCTCGCCCAAGGTTTTCTGGGTTTTGTTCGGGGTCCAGGTGGGGCCTTGCTAAGGTGTCCAGCCTGATCTTGAGATCGCTAACTCTGACGATCTTCATATCTTTGCCTCTCAAGTGCTGAGGACACAAGGATGAATCAACCGGCTCTCTCCCCCTGCCTGAAGGTTTGAGAGTGAGGCCCTCCCTTTTCTCCGAGCTGTCCCTGGGAGGAGCCAGCATATCCCCCTGGGGAACAGGCAGGCTGTGGGGTGGGCACCCTGGTGGAGACATGACCTTGTGCCAGGTGCTTCTCCAGGGGAGGGTTCAGAAGATGACTCTGATCGCCCTCTCTGGGGTCCCTGGTCATCAGAAGGGAGCGGGCTTCGCATTGTGCCCCTGAGAACATTGTGAAGGTTGGGCGTGGGGGCTCACGCCTGTCATCCTGGCACTATCAATGTCCAAGATGAGAGGATGGCCTGAACCCTCAGGTGTGAGACCAGCCTGGGCAACTTGACGAGACCTCGTCTCTACAAGAAGCCAAAAAAATGAGTCGAGCACAGTGGCGCACGTTTATCATTGCATCCACTCAGAAGTCTGCAGCACAAGGATCTCCAGAGGCCAGCCAGTGGAGGCCAAGGTGCCCGAGAGTGGGCCACTGCACTCTGGCCTGGGAAACAGAGTGGGACTCTGACTCAGAATAATAATATCAACCACCTCCATCACCACAACCACAGGCCAGGCTCAGGGGCTTAGCCTGGTCTTCCAGTCCTTCAGAGGCCCAGGAGAGGGGACAACCTGATGGTGTGTGTTCAACACCATCCTGGGGCATGGGGTGAGAACTTGTCTTGGTCAGCAACAATAAGTCCTAATATTAGCCAGGCTTGGTGGTGCTGGCCTGTGGTTCCAGCCACTTGGGGGTCTGAGAGGGGAGGTTCACCTGAGCCTGGCAGGTGGATTC
>NW_007258572.1:10217-11043 GCF_000164805.1 Carlito syrichta
AGAGACCTTCCTCTCCTGATCTCTCCATCATAACCCCCATGGGCACCTTTCCCCATGGGTGCCCATCGTGATCCACGTGGGAGGTGTCATTTTTGTAGCCATAGTCTCTCTCAGGTAGTCTGGGGCACAATGGCATGATTGTGGCTCCCCGGGCCTCGACCTGTGGGTCCCAGGCTGTTTTCCCAACTTGGACCCCTCCAGTTGGGCCTCCGGGGACCACCACGCCAGACTCGATTTTGGACACCTCTCACTGAGAAGAGGTCCTGCCACTTTGCCTGGGCTGGTCTCCGATCCCTGGGCTGAGGCAGCATCCCACCTTGGCCTTCCAGGATGCGAGGCTGATGGCCATTAGCCACAGTACCTTACCTGGACTCGCCCTTTCTGTTGGTGAGGGTAACACAAAGGAACACTCCAGAATGGAGGTTACTGCACTCCATGTAGCCAGGACCATGGGCGCAATCATGAGCAATTCCACAGTTTGTGTTCCGGGGAGTGACAAGGTCTCACTACATGACCCAGGCTGGTCTCAAATGCCTAAGCTCCAGCGATTCCTCACCTTGGCCTCCCAAATCCACAGTGCATTCTCTGTGAACCCACCATCTTTCAGGAACTCTAGGCCCAATCTGGGACCTCCTTTCCAATGTTCTCTGTCTGACCACAATGATCCTAACCCCATACACCAATGGATGCTCTTTTTAAATCCTTTTTTCCTTTTTTCGTTGAGTTGGAGTCTCACTCCATCACCCAGGCTGGAGGGGGCTGGCTTGCTCCTGGCCACCATAGCCTCAGACTGCCAGGCTCTGGTGAGCCTTTCTCCAGTCTTCCG
>NW_007258573.1:0-2073 GCF_000164805.1 Carlito syrichta
TAGTTTGCTGACCGGTTGGCAGGCTAGCAAAGCCTAATAGTTAGCTGACCTGATGAAAATCGAGTGAGCCCACTAGTTAGCTGAAAAGCTAGCTGAGTTGTTAGTCGACTAGTTAGGTAAGTAACTAGTTGATTTGCTACCTGACTTATCTAGCTAGATGACTAGCTAACTGGCTATCTAACTGACATAACTAGTTAGCAAACAAGCTATCTAGCTGTCTAGTTAGCTTACTTAACTAGCTAGCTTACTGGCTAGTAAGCTGGTAGCTGACTTAACTATCTAGCTGACTAGCTAGCTGACTAGCAAGCTGACTACCTAGCTGACTTAACTAGCTAGCTGAATATTTAACTGACTTGCCAGCTGACTTAACAAGCTAGCTGGATAGCTAGCTTACTTCACTAACTGACTAGCTAGTTGGCTGGCTAGCTGGCTAGTCAGCTGACTTAATTAGCTAGCTACCTGTTTGGCTAGATGGCTAGCCAGCTAGCTTAGCAAGCTAGCTACCTGGTTAGCTAGCTGGCTAGGCAGCCAACTAGCTAGCTAGTGGGCTGGTCAACTGGCTAGCAAGCTCGGTTAAATAGCCAGTCAGCTGACTGTACAGTTGGATAGCCAGCTGGCTTAACTAGCCAGCCTCCCTGCTATTCAGCTTGCTAGCCAGCAGGCTTAACTAGCTGGCCACCTAACTGATCAACCTCCTAACCAGCCGGCATATCTTGCCAGCCACCTAGCTAGCCAGCCTGCTAAACAGCTTACTTAATTAGCTGACTTAACTAGATAAATATCTGGCTAGCCAGTTGGCTTAACTAACTAGTCACCTAGCTAGCCATCCCTCGAGCCAGCTCACTTAACCCACTGAGTTATCTAGCTAGCCAGCTGGCTTGCCTACTAACTCAATTAGCTAGCTACGTACATAGTAAAGTGTCTAGCCAGCTGACTTAACTAACAGACATAACCAGCTAACCAGCTGGTAGCCATCAGAGTCAACTAGCTGATTTAACTATTTAGCCAGCTCTCTAACCAGATGACTTAACTAGCTGATATCACTATCTAGCCAGGTGGCTAGCCAAGTGACTAAACTAGCTAGCTAACTACATATCCGATGGCTTACCAGCTGACATAACTTCCTAGCTACCTAGATAACCAGCTTTTAGTGAGCTGACTTAACTAGTTTTCTTAACTAGCTAGTCAACTGGTTAACCAGCTGACTTAAATAGCTAACTCACCAGCTAGGCAGCTGGCAAACCAGCTGAATTAACTAGCTGACTTAACTCACAAGCCATCTGACTAAACTAGCTGATTTAACTAGCTAGCTACTTAGCTATCCAGCTGACTTTACTAGCTGAAATAACTATCCAGCTACCTTGCTAGTTATCTAGCTAACTAGCAGACGTAACTAGCTGACTTACCTAGCTAACTTGCTGGCATAACTAGCTGACTTAACTAGCTAGAACCTAGCTAGCCAGCTGACTTTACTAGCTTAAATAACTAGGTGGCCAGCTGTCTAGCTATCTGACTGAACTAGTTTTTTAATGAGTTAGCGAGGTGTCTAACCAAATGACTTAATGAGGTGACTTAACTAGCTAGCCAGCTGGTTAACCAACTGACTTATCTAGTTTATTAACGAGCTAGGCAGCTGGCAAGACAGATGACTAACTAGCTGGCTTAACCAGTTATCCAGCTGGCTAGCAACTTGACTTACCTAGCTCTCTACCTCTCTAGCCACCTGGATATTCAGCTTTCTTAACTTGCTGACTTAATTAGCTAGCCAGCTGGCTAGCCAAGTTACTTAACTAGGACACTACCTAGCTAGCCAGTTGGCTAGCCAGCTGACTTAACTAGCTGTCTTAACTAGCTGGCCTGCTTTCCAGCCAGTTGAATTAACTAGATTGCTACAGAGTTAGTCAGCTGTCTATACAGCTAAATTACCTAGGTGACTTATCTACCTAGCCAGCTGCCTAGCCAGATGACTTAACTAGCAAGCTGCGTAGTTAGCCATCTGCCTAGTCAGCTGACTTACCTACGTGACTTAACTAGCTAGCCCGGTGGCTAGACAGCTGGACCTAACTACCTAGC
>NW_007258573.1:2666-4247 GCF_000164805.1 Carlito syrichta
GTCTGACAGTGATCGGACTTAACTTGGTTGCTTAACTAGCTATCGAGCTTGCTAGCCAGCTCACCTAATTGACTAGCTATCCTGCTACCTGGATAGTCTGCTGCCATAACTAACCGACTTACCTAGCTAGCCAGCTGATTTTACTAGTGGACTTAACTATCTAGCTACATAGCTAGCTAGCTGATTTGACTAGCTGACTTAACTAGCTAGCCAGCTGACTGGCCGGCTGAATTAACTAACTCTCTACCTAGCTAGATAACTCACTAACCAGCAGACTTAACTAGCTGACTTAACTAGCTATCCAGCTTGCTAGCCAACTGACTTAACTAGCTAGCTACATAGTTAACCAGCTGGCTAGCCAGCTTACTTAACTAGCTGACTGAATTAGCTGGCCTGCTTGCTAATCAGCTGAATTAATTAGCTTGCTACATAGCTAGCCAGCTGGCTAGCCAGCTGACTTAACTAAGTGACTTAACTAGCTAGCCAGCTGTCTATCCAGATGACTTAAGCAGCAAGCTACCTAGCTAGCCAGCTGGATAGCAAGTTGACTTAACTAGGTGACTTAACTAGATAGCCAGCAGTCTAGACAGCAGACATAATTATCTAGCTAACTAACTAGCCAGCTGCCTAGCCAGCTTACTTATCTAGGTGATTTAACTAGCTTGCCAGCTGGCTACCAAGATGTCCTAACTGCCTAGCTACCTAGGTAGCCAGATGGTTAGCCAGTTGACTTAAATAGCTAGCTACATAAGTAGCCCGCCGGCTTGCCAGCTGAAATAACTACCAATTACCTAGCTAACCAGCTGGCTAGTGAGCTGACTTAACTAGGTTATGAACTAGCTAGTTAACTGGCTAGCCAGCTGACTTAACTAGCTAGCAACGCAGCTAGGCAGCTGGCTAGGCAACTGATTAAACTCACTGAGTTAACTAGATAGCAAGCTGACAACCAGTTAGCTTAATCAGCTAGCAAATTAGCTAGTCAGCTGGCTTAACTAACTAGCTACCTATCTAGATCTCTAGCTAGCCAGCTAACTTAACTAGCTGACTTAAGTAGCTAGCTAGCTGACATAGCTAGTTGACTTATATAACTAGGGTCCTAGCTAGCCAGATGACTTAACTAGCTGAAATATCTAGCTAGCCAGATGGCTAGCCATCTGACTTAACTTGTTTTTTAACAAGATAACCAGCTGGATTGCCATCTGACTTAATGACTTACTAGCTACCCAGCTTGTTGCCAGCTGACTTAACTAGTTGAATTAACCAGCTAGCCAGCTGGCTAACTTAACTTGCTGGCTACCTATCTAACCAGCAGGCTAGCCAGCTGACTTACCTAACCGACTTAAGCTAGCAAGCTGCTAGCCAGTTCATTAAACTAGCTGGCTGCCTACCTAGTCAGCAGGCTAACCAGCTGACTTAACTAGCTTACTTGAACAGCTAGCCTGCTGACTAGCAAGCTGACTTATCTAGCTAGTTTCCTACCTAGCCAGTTGGATAGAAAGCTGACTAAACTCGTTGACTTAACCAGCTAGCCAGTTGACTAGCCAACTGACTTAACTCACTGACATCACTAGCTAGCCAGGA
>NW_007258573.1:4620-7775 GCF_000164805.1 Carlito syrichta
AACTGACTTAACTAGCTCGCTACCTAGCTAGCCAGCTGGCTAGCCAGCTGACTTAACTAGCTATCTACCTAGCTAGCCAGCTGACTTAGATAATTAGCTAGCTACCTAGCTAGCTAACTAACATATAACTAGCTAACTAGCTAGCTATCTAGGTAACAACCTGATTTAAACAGTTAGTTGCCTACCTAGCCAGTTGACTTAACCATCTAACTAACTAGTTAGCTTACTCATTATCTAACCTGCTAGCTAGCTGACTTAATCATGTCACTTAACTCATTAACTATCAAGCTAGCTAGGTGACTCAAGCAGCTGACTTAACTCATTAGCTAACAAGCTAGATAGCTGACTCATCCAGCTGACTTACTTCGTTAGCTAACTAGCTAGCTAGCTACTCAACCAGCTGACTCAACCCGTTTGCTAACTAGCAAGTTAGCTGACTTAACTAGCTGACTTAATCCGTTAGATAACTAGCTAACTACCTGACTCAACCTGCTGACTTACCCCATTAGCTAACTAGATAGCTAACTGTCTTAACAAGCTGATTAAAATAGAAAGCTTAGTTAACTTGCTGACTTAGCTAGCTGACTTAAATACTTTTCTAACTGACTTTACTGACTGAATTAACTAGTTTGCTAGCTGACTTAACTACCTGAATTAGATACATAATGAACTATATAACTAACTGACTTAACTAATTAGCTAACTAGTTAGGTAGCAGACTTATGTAGTTGATTTAAATAGATAGCTAACTAGCGAGCTAGCTGACTCAGATTGCTGACTTATCTTGCTAGCTGGTTAGCTACCTTACTTACGTAGCTGACTTAACAAGTTGTCTAACGAGAGAGCTAGCTAACTTATAGAGTTGTTTAATGAGTTAGATAACTGTTTTAACTAGTTGGTAAATGAGTTAACTAGCTAAAGTAACCAGTTGTATAACGAGATAGCTAGGTGACCTAACATATTGGCTGATTAATCGGCCAACTAGTTAGCTGGTTTAACATGTTGGTTGACTACTCGGCCATCATGTTAGCTGGCTTAACAAATTGGCCGACTAGTCGGCTGAATAGTTAGCTGGGTTAGTTAACTGACGAATTGCCCATTAGTTAACTTGGTAAACTTTGGCTGGCTCATTTGCAGACCTAACTAATCGACCCACTAGTTAGCTGATGTAACATGTTGGCTAACAAGTTGTCAATTATTCGACTATTTGGTTAGCTGACTTAACTAGTCAGCCAGCGAGTGAGCCAACAGGTGAGCTGACTTAACTAGTTGGCCAGAGAGTGAGGCGACTGTTCAGCTGAATTAATGAGTCAGCCGGAGAGTGAGCCGACTGGTCAGCTGACTTAACTAGGGGGGCCAGAGAGTGAACCAACTGGTCCGCTGACTTAACTAGTCTGCCGGCAAGTAGACTGACTTGTCAGGTGAGTTCAGTTGGCTGGCAAGGTGAGCAGACTGGTCAGAAGAATTAACTAGTCAGACAGAGAGTGAGATGACTGGTCATCTGAATTAACTAGTCGGCCGGTGAGTGAACTGACTGCTCAGCTGACTTTAGTTGGCTGGCAGGGTGAGCATACTGGTCAGAAGACTTAATTAGTTGGTCGGCGAGTGATCCCAACAGTGAGCCGACTTAAAAAGTTGGCTAGTGAGTGAACTGACAGGTGAGCTGCCTTAAATTGTCAGCCAGTGAGCGAGCAGACTGGTGAGCTAACTTAACAATTCGGCTGGCGAGCAAGCCAACTAGTTAGCTGACCTGTTGGCCTGGAAGATTGTTGACAAGTTAGTTGACCTGTTGGCTCTTGAGCGAGATGACTAGATTGCTGACTGGTTGGCAGACAAGAGAGTCAACAAGTTAGCTGACCTGATGGACAGTGAGTGAGCCCATTAATTAGGTGACCAGCTAGCTGAGTTGCTAGCCGACTACTTAGCTAAGTAACTAGCTGATTTGCTAGCTGACTTAATTAGCTAGCTGATTAGCGAGTTGTCTATCTAGCTGACATAGCTAGCTAGCAAACAAGCTATCTAGCTATCTAGCAGACTTAACTAGATGGCTAACTGGCTAGTTAGTAGGCTAGCTGACTTAAATATCTAGCTGACTAGCTAGCTGACTTAAGTAGGTAGCTGACTAGCAACCTGATTGGCTAGCTGACTTAACTAGCTAACTGAATAGATAGCTGACTTGCTAGATGACTTAATAAGCTAGCTACCTACCTAGGCAGGTGGCTAGTCAGCTCACCCAATAAGCTGACATAACCAGATAGCCAGCTGGCTAGCCAGCTGACTTAACTAGGTGACATAACTTGCTAGGCAGCTCTCTGCCCATGTGACTTAACTAGCTTTTTAAAGAGCTAGCGTGCTGGCAAGCCAACTCACCTAATGAGGTGACTTAACTAACTAGCCAGTGGATTAGCCATTGACTGAACTTGTTGGTTAACGAGGTAGGTAACTGGCCATCCTGGTGACTAAACTAGCTAAATTAACAAGTTAATCAGCTGACTACCCAGCTGACTTAACTAGTTTTCTACCTCTCTAGCTACCTGGATAGCCAGTTGATTTAACTAGCTGACTTAATTAACCAGCCAGCAAGCTAGGCAACTGACTTAAATAAGTCACTACATAGCTAGCCAGCTTACTTAACTAGCTGTCTTAACTAGCTGGCCTGCATTCTAGCCAGTTTAATTAACTGGCTTGCCACATATCTATCCAGCTGACATTCAGCTGAAATAACTAGGTGACTTATCTTGCTAGCCAGCTGTCTAGACAGCTGACATAAGAAGCAAGCTACATAATTAGCTAGTTGGCTAGTCAGCAAACATATCTTGGTGACTAACTATCTAGCCAGCTGTCTAGTCAGCTGACATAACTAGCTAGCTAACTAACTAGCTAGATGACTAGCCAGCTGACTTAATTGCCTAGCTACTAAGCTAGCTAGCAGGCTAGCCAGCTGATTTAACTAGCTGACTTAACGAGGTAACCTGCTGGCTAGCCAGCAGACTTAACTATCTACCTACCTAGCTAGACAGCTGGATAGCCAGCTGACTTAAGCTGACATAACTAGATGCCTGATGGCTAGCCAGCTGACTTAACTAGCTACCTTCTTTCATAGCCTGCTGGCTTGCCAACTGACTTAACTACTTAACTAGTTGGCTACCTAGTCA
>NW_007258574.1:0-634 GCF_000164805.1 Carlito syrichta
TAACCCTGGGGCGAGTGCATGGCACAGGAGCATTTCTCCATCAAGGCACCCACCCTTCTGCCTGCCTCGTTCCCCAGGTTTGGCCCACTTGCACCTCCCAGGGGCCAGATCAGGGAAAGGGAGGACTTGACTCTCAAAACATCAGGAGGGTGGGGATGGCCAGGCGACTCACACCTGTCTCCTCAGCAGTCTGTGAAGCTGGGATGGGAAGATGGCCAGAGCCCTGGAGCTCGACACCAGGCTTGACACTGTTACAAGCCCCCAACTCGTCCCAAAGCAAAATCCAGAAAACCTTGGTTGACAGCAGGCCTCAGTGGGAGTATCACCTCCTGCCCAGAGTTCAAGACCAGGCCGAAAGACCAGGATGTTGACCAAATTGAAAGCCTTTGATCATAGCGGTTTGGAGGCCAAGGCCGAGAGGATGGACCGAGTTAGGTGGTTTGAGAGCATCCTGGCATCCTAGTAAGGAAAGAAAAGAAAAGAAAGAACGAAAGAAAGAAAGAAAGAAAGAAAGAAAGAAAGGAAAGAAAGAAAGAAAGAAATCCATTCTCCTGCAAATCTGCTGTCCTCAGACCTTTTCCCCCAACAACCCCTCATGTGAGGGTCCCCCAAGCTCGACACCTTTCCAGCCCCA
>NW_007258574.1:2048-2925 GCF_000164805.1 Carlito syrichta
AGTTCCCAAGGCTTCATTACTGGGTTCCTGCTGGCTCTCTTCTCCTAGGTGAGAAATGGGACCCAGGCAAGCCAACCCTCTGACTCGACAACGAGCACTTCTGCCAAGAAAAGCCAGGGACACATCTCTCACCTGTGGGAAAATTTCCCCCAAATCCCATTGTTCCTGGCTTTAAAACCAGTTGCCCTGTGAACACACCACGTGCAGTTGAGAATCTGTTTACGATTTTGAACATTTTGGAGACAGGATCTGGCTCTGTGGCCCAGGCTACAGCCCGGAGACACTACCGCCATTAACCACCAGCCTCAAAATCATGGGCTCCAGCAATCCTCCTGCCTCAGCCTCCAGAGTTGCCAGAACTACAGGCACCTCAACCCCAGAGTGCCTAGATGGGGTCTCCCTGTGTGACACAGGCTGGCTTTGGGCTCCTGGTCTCCAATCATCCTCCCCCCTCAGACTCCCAGAGCACTAGAATTCCAGGCACGGGCCACCACACCAGGCCATCTGTTTCATTTTCGACAAAGGCTCATGGCCGGGCTTGGAACTCAGCCTCATCATCCTTGCCCTTTGGGAGGCAGATTCCAGTGGCTGGCCCAAGCCCATGGGCCGAGACCCACACAGGCACTTCAGTGAGAACTCGTCTCTACCATCCATCCCAAATAAGCTGTATGTAGTGGCACCTGCATCTTGTTCTGTTTCCTCTGAAGGCCGTGAAAAGGTTAGCCAAAGTTTGACTGGCCAAGACTGTGGTGACTGGGACCAAGACACTGCCCTCCAACTTGGGCAATTGAGTGAGACTCTGACACAAAGAAAAAACGTAAAAAGGAAAAAAAAGAGACACCCATTTGTGTATAGAGCTGGGATCATCGTGAACAGA
>NW_007258574.1:4145-5497 GCF_000164805.1 Carlito syrichta
ACTGTCTGGGCTCAGGTTAACCCAAGTGCATCACCACACTCAGCCCATTTTGTTGGTTTCTTATAGAGATGAGGTCTTGCCAAGGTTCCTGGACTGGTCTTGTACACAGGGACTCTGGTCATCTTCTTGCATCGGACTAACAAAGTGCTGAGGTAGCAGGTGTGGGCCCCAACACATGGCATTCACATCCCCCTGGGACCCCACGAGGAGGCCTGCTGCCTTCAGATGACCCAGGACCACTGAGAGGGGAGTCAGAGTCTTCTGCTGAGCCCGCACCATGGGAGTGCCTGGTACAGGGAGGTGTCTCCACCAGGGCACCCAGACCTTTGCCCACCTCGTTCCCCAGGGTTTAACCACTCACTCCTCCCAGAGTTCATCTCACACAAAGGGAGGGCTTGACTCTCAAACATTCAGGGAGGGAGATGTCCAGGTGACTCTTGACTGTCTCCTTGGCACTCAGGGTGGCCGAGATGGGAAGATGGCCAGAGCTCAAATGATTGAGACCAATCTGGAAACCACAGCAAGCCCCACCTTGACCCCAACAAAACCCAGAAAACCATGGGCGAGAGAAGACCACGACGGGAAGATGGCCTCTGGTCCAGAGTTCAAGACCAGGTAGGAAGACCAGGATGTCGACCAAATTGAAAGCCTGTGATCACAGCATTTTGGGAGGCCAAGGCCTAGAAGATGTCCTGAGTTGGGAAGTTTGATAGCAGCTTGGGCAATCTAGTGATGAAAGTAAAAGAAGAAAGGAAGGAAGGAAGGAAGGAAGGAAGGAAGGAAGGAAGGAAGGAAGGAAGAAAGGAAGGAAGGAAAAAGGAAGAAAGGAAGGAAGGAAATAAAGAAAGAAATCCATTCTTCCGCAAACCTTCTGCCCTCAGTTCTTCTCCCCTGCCAACCCCACATGTTAGGCTTCCCCAAGCTTGGCAACTTCCAGCCCGAATGCCACCAATGGCTGCTCCCACTTTGGTGTGGGAGTTCCCAGGCTCCTTGGCATAGTTCCTGCCAGATCTCCACTCTGAGGTGAGAAATGTGTCCCATGCAGGCCGACCTTTTGTCTCAGCAATGAGGACTTTCCACTAAGAAAGGCCAGGGACACATCTCTCACCTGAGAAAATTTCTTCTCCCCCATTCCAATTTTTCCTGGCTATACAGTCAGTCACCCTGGGAACACATCACGCACAGTTGAGAATCTGTGTACGATTCTGATTTTTTTTGTGACAGGGTGTGCCTCTGTTAATCTGACTGTGACCCACAGACATGACTGGTGTTCACCCCCAGCCTTGAAATCACTGACTCCATCAATTCTCCCACCTCAGCCTCTGGAGTGGTTGGCTTGATGGGCACCTCAA
>NW_007258574.1:6616-7465 GCF_000164805.1 Carlito syrichta
ATCAAGTCAAGTGTGGTGGTCCTCGAGTCCCAGCTGCTTGGGGCCAATGCGGGAGGAATGCCTGAGTCCTGCAGGCCAAGATTATGGGATCTATGATCATGCTGCCGTGTCCCAACCCGGCTGATGGACACTCCGGTGACAAATAAGATGCCTCTCACATGCATCACAATGGATGTCCATGGCTCCCCAGGGAAAGGTCCACGTGGGTGGGGGACGATGGTGTAATTGGGACAGGAAGGGGGCATTCCCCCACCTGAAGGTGGCAGACAGAACGACTGGGACCTGGGCTGGACCACCTTAATGGCTCTGTTTCTGACAGTTGCCCTAGATTGGGGCCATTTGTTCCGTGAGCTCACACACATCTTTGCTGTTGGGTACAAGTGTGGAGGGTGGAGACAGGCATTCTGGGGCACATGGCCCAAGACATGGGATGGACATACCGGGTGGCCACCTTTGAAACCTCCCATGAATGATGAGCTGGAAAGTGCCTTTTCCTCTCCCATCCCTGAGGGTGACTCCTTGCGCTGGATGGCAGAGGTGCTTTTGGTGGTGGTGGTGGTGATTATTATTATTTGGCGTCTGAATACAGCTCTCTCATCCAGGCCAGAGATCAGGGTCCCGCTCACAGCCACCGTAGAATCCACACTTGCCTGGCTCTGGTGATCCTCCCAACTTGGACCCCCAAGTGGCTAGAACCACAGGCCTGAACCACCAGGCCCGGCTAATGTTTGGATTTATTTTTTATGGCCAAAATGTTGTCTCACCCCATTTCTTGGGCTGTTGTCAAGCTCACAGGTTCAGGCCGTCCACTCGCCTGGGGCTCCAAAGGGCAGGGATACCAGGCTGAGT
>NW_007258575.1:0-1591 GCF_000164805.1 Carlito syrichta
TTACTTTAGGCATGGTGGTGTACATCTTTGTTTCCAGTTACTTGGAAGGCTGAAGTTGATGGTTTGCCTGAGACCAGCAGGTAAAGGCTGTGATGGCAGGGAACATGTCACCTTACGTTGGCATGGGACACAGAGTGAGACTCCTACCATCCCCTCCAAAAAAAAAAAAAAAAGAAGAGAGAGATTTCATGACATTGAAATAGCATGTTGACAAAGATATTAACAGGAAAAAGAAGACAAGTGGGGTGGCTCACGCCTGTAATCCCAATACTTTGGGAGGCTGAGGAGACAGAATTACCTGAGCCTTGGGTACAAGACCAGCCCAGAAATATATCAAGATCTTTTCTCTTAAAAAAAAATAGCTGGGCATGGTGGCACACACCTATAGTTCCAGATGCTTGGAATGGTGAAGTGAAAGGATCACTTGAGCTGAGCAGGTAGAGGCTGTGGTGACCATGAAAATGCTACTGCACTCCAGCCTGGGCAACAGAGTGAGACTCCATTTAAAAAAAAAGGACAAGAAAATTACACAGGGATAGCTACATTATGATTCAATAATTGTGCATGATTAGGAAAAAGAAAGGAGCATAAGAGTTTTCAGAAATATTAGAAGCTTCCCAGCAGAAATGGGCTGAATTTTTCTTTAATTTAAAAAAAGAAATAATACTGGAAGCAGGTGGTAATTAAAATTCAGAATTTAGAGATTGTAGACAGGTAACTGGGTCAATATCCAGATATATTATACTTCAGATCATTTCTGGTCCAATGTAGCACTGTGTAATGTGTTATTCATTTTCCAACATGAAAAGTAGGACTATTCATTGGGAGAATGGGAGTGAGTCCATAAAAAATGGTGGTCCAGAAAAAGAAATTTGAGATTCCAGGTTTGTGTGGGCTAATAATTTAAGGGCTATGATATCAGCCTAATTCTACAGTTCCAAGTTTCATTCTCCTTGACTTTCAGAACATAGATTGAATGTAGTTAATTACTGGAGCTCCACTTTCCTCAGTAGAAGTAAACAGCACAATGATTACTGTCTTGACCTCTACCAAGAACGTGCACTTATCACTTCCTTGTGTAAGATTGGGGCATTTTCTTGACCAGTCTCAAGCTTTCTCCCATATCTCTTGTAAGCTTTCCTCCCATTCTTCATCATCCCAAACACCACTTCATAACTGTCACACATACAAACACACATGAGTCCTCCCACTTACACAAATGCTCCTTTCCCCAAACCTGGGTTTCAATCACTGCTTCAGTACTGCCAATACGTTTGAGGTGTAAAATGAAGTATTTAGAGTTGGCTGTCTTCCCCAAGCGAATCTCATTTCCGTGTCATGAGATTTTTGGCATTCTCCAAATCTAATCTCTTCAATAGGGTGTGACTTTGGTCAACTTCCTTCAGGATGGGCCAAGGTGGATATAGTCACATGGTCCTCCTATGATCCAATTATCTACCAGGCTTCAGGTTACTCCCCAGATCTCCTCCCTCACCATAGCACCCCTACTCAGAAGAGTACAGAAACCAGAGGGCTGCAAACTTGTGGAACCCATTTTTTTCGCCCCCTGGAGCTGGAACTGAAAGATGCG
>NW_007258575.1:2119-11904 GCF_000164805.1 Carlito syrichta
TTTCTGGTCTGGCTGTTGGACAACAGGTCCTGGGGTGGGAAGTGGGTGGAGGGGGTGTGGAAAGAAGGGGGAGGCCATGAGGAATCAGAACCCAGATTAAGATGCACCACTTGGAGGCTTCCTGGACTGGGACCATGGAGGGAATTGGTATGTCCCTGGAGAGGGAGTTGCCTGGTAACCTGTGTGGACAGTTGTCCAACTGTTATACCCACATGGAGCCGCGGTGAGATCCTGCAGGCAAAGGGACAATAACCCTGAATTTAACCACTGGGCCCTAAAAATGCTCCTGCTGGCTTCTGACACTTCATCCCCATGAGTCCAGTTCAGAATCCTGAGGCTTCTTCCCCTTCCTCTTTCTCTTCCTCTCATTATCTCCAGCAATCAACACCCCTCCTTTTGTACCTTCCTCCAGACACACCTCCCAGCCCAGATATTTTTCCTCTCTGGAGCCCTGACTATCGAGGCAAATTCAACAAGTGCATCTGAAGTATGCACATACTCAAAACAGCCAACACCGACCTGGCCCCTTAGTGTTCTCTCATCCTGGCAAGGCCCTTAGACCTGCACCCAAAGCACAAGAAGAACCAGAAGAGTCAGATTTAGTTACTGTCCCTGCCTCAGAGCCCTGTGTTGGCACTGCAGTCTCCCATGCCTTGTCCATCATTGGCTCCTGGAACAGATGACTGGAGCCTGATAGCTCACAAGGGGGAGACCCTCCCTAGAGTGACCCTTCTCTGAATACAGCATGCACCCCTCCACCCCTAAGCTTTCTGTCAGTAGATCTTAGGATGAGTGGACAGGTTCACCCCACACCCTCAGCTGCTAGATTTTGGTGCTCTGGCTCCCTGTGATATCTTCTGCAGAGATGCGTCTTTGGATGATCCTTTGTGAATAGTCACTATCAGCATAAAACCTCTGTTTTTGCTCCAATGATGAAATACGAGAGGTTGTGCCATCAGAGCAGGATTTAGTCATTTTTTACTTGCCTTTCATATTCCAAGAAAATGTTCTAGCACATAGCACATAGCACATAGTGCACATAGCATTACCTGCCAAACTTGTGTATATCTTCTAATGTAACTACTCCATGAAATGCATTCAATTTGAACATTTGAAATTCTTTTTTCTCATGTGCTTCTTATATGCTTCTAGGAAAGCAAAAGACTCAAGGAAGCTTGTATGTTTGTATGTAGGGGGTGGGAGGAAAGGGTTGGGATCTCGTAACTGGAGACGCATGGGGTCATGAGTTGGGCCTTCGGTGTCTACCCTTGAATAAGTAGGGTGCAGATGATGTACCCAAGTCCCATCAAGGAGGAGCTTCACCCATCTTTAAATTGGCTAACATGCTCTGAACTCCAAGAAGGAGACTCAGCAAAAGCAACATCGTCAGGGAAGCTCTGAGAATGCTACTTAGTCATGGAAGTGCTTGTGCTCCATCACCCAGGACCCTATTCTATGAGAACCCAGGACAAGACCCTTATGGCATCAGCACATTCCTCTGCTCCCACCTCCTTGGCCTTTCCCTCTTTCACTAACCTCACCCACCCTGCTCCAAACACACCTACCAGCCCAGACACGCCCTTTCCAAGGAGCCCTGAGCAAATCCCAGCAAGTATCTCTTCTGCCTCCTCCAACTCACCCCATCTCTTCTGCCCAGCACCTGCCAGTCTGATGACCTGCTCCACGAGCTCAGAATGGAGGCCCGAGGCATTGGAGGCCCAGAGGTTGGAAAATGACTACCCACCTACCCAGCTGTATATGGGCTCTGCCTCCTCCTGATTCCTTCCACTGCCTGGGGTACATACTCAAGTGCCTTCCCTCTCTTTCAGTACCCTCAAATAGGAAAATGACTAGAAACTCATCAGGCTGCTGAAAGGAAGCACTTACTTTAGGAACATGCCCAGCATGATGTTCAGCATCACAGGGGAAAAGCACCTAGGAACCCTCTTTCATTCTGTACTTTATGAATTTCAAGACACATCAGGCCCCAGAGTCTCTGAGTTGCTTTAGACTGTAGTAGTACAGGTGTCAATTTTCTTCATATACAGAAATGTGAAACACTAATATACAATCTTAACAGACATAGCTTTACCTGCCAAACTTGTGTATATCTTCTAATGTAACTACTCCATGAAATGTATTCATTTCATTTAACAAGGCAAACCTCCCAAATGAAATATATAATTTTTAATTTCCATTTGTCTTCTGTAACACATTTCCCAGCTCTTAGTGTTGGGAGCCAACATCTATAGCTACATGGCTGAGGCCTGTAAAGGCCCATCTGAAAGATCGCCTCTGACAAACAATTCCCATAATATTGGTGTGTGAATAGTGACCAGTGTGCATACATGGCAACAAAACTTATGTTAGGATACAAAACTTTGAAGTAAATATCAATATGCCTGATGGAAAGTGCACAGCAGAATTATTTTTCTGTCTTTCTAAGTTGTACTTTTCCAAGACATTTTTAAACTTCTATTTCCTGGTAGACTGGTCAGTCAGCTTTTGTTCCCGAAAGCAGTTTCTCCTAGAGCTAAGATTAGAAACTAAATTACCATAATAGTTTTATTTCCCTGCTTCTAGCCAGGCAGAACGTTTTTCTAGTTTCGTTACATGCCGAAACTCTGTTTGCTCCAGCCCATGGCCATCGTCATGGCAACCATACATTTCCTTGTTCAAGAGTATGACAACTACCATAAGATTTATGAAATAATTAATGATAAGGTATGAGCCTAATAAGATATAGCATAGTATTAAAGTTCAATCATCAGATTATATAAAAATTAAAGTTTAGATATATGAAACTCATATAAGTCATGGTAAGGTTTTGTAGTTCAAGAATAAGTTTTGAATTAATTGTTATAGAATTACAGGGCACTATGTTGAATCATAATAGGTTAATGGAATAGTTAAAAATTAAGTCATTTAAGTAAATTTATAGATTGTAGTATAATGTTAAGTTGATAATATTAATCGTTAAAGCTATTAGGAGTTATTAAACTAGGATTTAACTTAGAAAAATTTTGTATTAATCAGGGTTTAGAACAAAGAGTATAATATGAATGATTGATTGAACATTATGGAAAACACTTTGAACAATCTGTATTGAAATTGTGCACTTGTGATCTTAATGTAAGTTTTGTGAAGCACGTCATGCATCATGGAATTGTAATTGTTTGCTTGGAACTTGCAAGTCTCGTGATGGTCTTGTGATGCATAGTTTGTAAAGCGCGATATACATCATGGAATTTGTACGCGCCCAGCAAGTAATTATCACACTGCTGGAGGGTATAGAAAATGGTATATAAGTTGGAAGGAGTCTGAATAAAATTTGGACTCAGTCCTGATGAGACTGATCCCAGAAGAACTGCCTCTGAGTGGTCTCTTCTCGCCGTCTTGACTGTCCGGTGCGGGTCCAACCCTCCCTCATAGATCGGTGCCGGTCACTGACATCTTAGTTTGGCAACAATCATGCTGAACTAGAGGGAATATTAGTGTGTGTGACTGTCTGTATATGGGTGTGTGGGGATTGTAAATAATGCATTGCCAGTAGGTAAATTATAGGTATTAAGAAGAGGCACATTGTAAATTTCATGACACATTTGTCTTACTGTGTTTTTGTACCAAATACAGTACTACTAGCAATCTATAAAACATATATTTCCCAACAATGTGAAGATCAGTGTTACATATGCACACAAAAGAGTAGGTAACATATGTCTTGGTACAGGAGTCCACATTAAAAATGGAATAGATTCTACCTGAAGGAATTTCATTAGAAGCAGGAAAAGCAGAGCAAAAAGGAAGAACTAATAATTGATCACATAGAATCAATTGGGATAGGAGTCTTGTGGGATGGGATAGGAGTCTTATGGGATGGGATAGGAGTCTTGTGAAAAACACTGGAAATGGTGGCATGGTTTCAACCCCTTTGCTCATCAAGTATGGAGAGCACAGCAATGTTGAGTCTCCCCATGATTCACAGATCTTCATGTATACACAATAAGAAAATTACAAAGGTAATGAAGCACTAGGCCCTCCTTACCCATCTGAACTTGCTAGGTGTTCCTTTTTCTCATTAGCCTAGCCGACACTGAAGCTTTAGGACCTGGGATCTCAATCCAACTCCATCATGATCTAGCTTGGTGATCTGGTCTTAGGATGCAGGTAGAGTCTGACCCCTGAAAGTAGGCAATGCCTCTCTGAGGGGGTAAGAGAAGAGACATGATAAGTGTAATTTGTCTGGACATGATTGTCTTGAGGAGAAACTTTCTAAAGTGAATGCAAATGATCAGCGATGGGGACTCTCTTCTCAGGGATCGACCTTCCTCTCTCTGCAGTCCTGGGAATTCTCCTGGAGATTTCACAGTACCTTCCAGAATGATGCAATTTTCACAGAAGGACTAGTGGACTTTCCAAACCAGGTATAAGGCAATAAACAGGCACAGTTGGTACTGCACTGACTCTGCTGTCCTTTTCCTAGAGCAGCTACAAGACTTGACCTGGACTCATGGCTGAAGCTATGTAACTCTGTCTATGAACCTGGGAAGAGCTGTCTTGGAGGTGGGCATGTCCAGAGTTCCACATGCTACTAACCTCAGTCAGGCACACAACAGGGCACAAGCACTGGATCACTCCACTGGATTGAGCTTCCACTCTTGCCAACACCCTAGACTCTGAAGGAATGTAAACTCTGGTGCTGGTAGACTGCTATGTGGGGTCTTCAGTGAGAAGGGCACACTTTCTGGACTTGAGGGGGGGTCACAGATATTGTCAGGACCCACATTACCAGGAGCCAATGTCTGAAACCACAACCGACTACAGTCATCACAGGAGGAGGCAGATAAACCAGCAGTATCCAGCAGAGTCTGACCCAGCCAGCAGAGGCCAGCGCTTGAAGAGGCAGAGAGAAACATGACCACAGTGCCTCCATGAGCCCAGACCAACCCTACAAGGTGCTCAGAACCAAGACTTGAAATATAGAGAAACCCACAGAGGAGAGGAACCCCAGTCTTGTCAGTCACCCACAGCACAATTCCTCCTCCACCAGTGCCCCTGAAGGAGTACCCTACAACCAGGGAAACTTTTCTGGAATGGTGCTCTGCTCTCTGACCCTACTTATGCATCTGTGCAGTGAAGATCATTCCTTATTTTGTCCTTTCTCTTTTGAACCATTTCAAGATTTTTCAGTCAGAGAAACTGTCTTCACATCATAAAAAAAACGCTTAGGGGCAGCCCCCTCTGGTCTTCTCCCACTGTGGGAGCTTTTCTGTCCTCTTAATAAATCCAGCTTTCTCACCAAAAAAAAAAAAAAATTTAGGAACCCTTGTGTTCTTATAAATATGCTTAAATTTGACTGGGCTCATTGGCTCAGCCTGTAATCCCAGCACTTTGGGAGGCCTAAGCAAGTGGATTGCCTGAGCCCGCAGATTTGAGACCAGCCCAGGCAACTCAGCGAGACTTTGTCTCTACAATAAATAAAAAACTAACTGGTGTTGTAATGCATGCTGTGGATCTGGTTACTTGGAAGGCTGAGGTGGAAGGATTGCTGGCGCCGAGCAGATTGACCATGGGGTGGCCGAGAGAGTGCCACTGCACTCCAGGCTGGGCAATGGAGTGAGACTCCAACTCAAAAATAAATAAATAAATCTCCTTAAATTTGTTAGGGTTCCTCAATTCCAACCTGTTCAAACTTTTCTTGGATAACCAAGTCTTTTACTGGAATGTGTTTCCTACCACTTAGAAGTTACTTCAACTGGACAGCTCTGGAAATGGTCACTTTTTCTTAGCTCTGAGCACCTTGACAAGGATTGCAGAGTCCTCAGTCCTAGACCCAAAGCATGGATCCCTGGGTGAGGAAGGCTGCTGACCAGGTCCAGCGTGTGGTCTTCCCCACAGTCTCCTGGGTCCAAACTTGATGTGGGTCCTGGGGTCACATTGCTGGAGACTTTTGATGACAGAGATCCTTCTGAGCATCAACCTGCCTGCCACTGGTGGCCATCACCAGATGTCCCAAGTCTTGCTGGTGTCAGATATGACATGCAGTGGCCACATGGACCCCATGCTGCCTCTCCCACTCTCCTGTGGCACCGAGGGCCCTAAGACTCCTTTTGCTCAGACGCCTCTTGGGTTAATCTTCTGGGAAATGTCACTGAACCGTAACCCCTCCGTGTTTGCTTCAATGCTAGGGGAGACATTGTGTCTCAAGAGTGCTTTGTAAGCACTTTTTAGGACTTTTCCCTCTTAATAAAATGGTCAATCAATGTAAAATTCTTTTTTCTTTTGTGATTTTGTTAACCTTGGGGGAAGAAAGGAGGCCCAGGTGTGTGTGTGTGTGTGTGTGTGTGTGTGTGTGTACGCACGCATGTGTGTTCACAAAAGGATTTGGACCCTTGGTGGCTTTTCTGGGCAGGGAAGGGTGCTTTCTGTGCATGAGGGTGGGCCAGGAGAAGTGTGGTCCATCTTCAAGCCTGCGCATAAGCCTTTGACCTTCAAAAGAGGTGGCACTCAGGCACTCAGCAGGGCAGCCATGATAACTTCATTTAGCAAAGGAAATGCTGGTGCTACACCCTGGTCTCGGCCCAGGTGCCTCTTCTCTGTGAGCGCATGGCAAGGCCCTGGTGACAGCTGCACTTTCCTGTGAAACCTCACCCCCCAATCTTCTTGACCTTTCTTTCTTCCACCTGCCTTGTCTATCCTGCTCCAAACACCCCTACCAGTTCAGAACTTTTCCTGGACCAGGAGTCCTGGGCCAATCCCAGCAAGGGACCTTGGTGCTTCCTTCAACTTTTATCCCAAGGTCTAGGAAGCAGCAGACATGGAAAGTTCTATGACAGCCTATCTGGTGGCTCTGTTCCATACCGAACCACTCTGACCTGACTCCACTATCCCTCTCCCACTACACTGGAATTACCCAGAATCTCAACTCTGGAACCAGTTTGATGTCAGATCCTGTAGAAAAGTTGCCCAAAAGCTCCTATTCAGACTCCCATCATGGTGTGGATAACCCTCTCTCTCTCTGAGAGTGCTGATCCCTTTACTGTTAAGATGAGAAATGGGTGGAAATGGTGACAGAAGAGCCCTGGCAGGTATATTGCTTTTTGAGGGCTCCAGGTCAAGTCTTCCATCTGATATGGTGGCTGGGTGGGAAGGCTGGGTTTCAGGTGGGAAGGATGCAGTTTTTCCTCCATTCTATTTTACAAAGGTCCACCTAGGCTAGAGTACAGTGGCATGCTCTTGACCACTGCAGCCTCAACCTGCTGGGCTCATGTGATCCCTTCACCTCAGCCTTCTAAGTAGCTGGAATTTCAGGTGCAACACACCATGCATGGTTATTTATTGTAGAGATCAGGTCTTGCCTAGTTGCCCAGGGTGGTCTCTAACACCTGGGTTCAGGCAATCCTCTTACATCTGCCTTTCAATGTGCTGAGATTACAGGTGTAAGCCACAGGGTCTGGCAATATTTCCATATTTTTATAAGAAAGGAAGCATATCTTAGTTAGATTGAAAAGTAGGAGAAAAGGAGGATTAAAGCACCAAAAAAAGTTCTCTTGCATTGCACTTTCCAGAGGAGACTCTCTTGTAGGGAAGCCATGAGATCCTAGGCAGCCTGGAGCTAAACCCAGGCAGCCTGTGTTTCCATTCTCTAGAAGGACCTTAGGCAGTTCTGAAGGGACACAGTTGCCAACATCTCTCATAGGATTTCTGAGGAGTGTGGATAGGGAAGATACTAAGCTGAGGGTGGCACAAAAGGACTCAGCCCTAGTCATGGGAAAGGCCTATTTCTTCAGTTGAAGCTGCTCTAACCCACAGGGTTGATACTTTGCTCTGGATCAGGTCCATCTGTCCCCCAGGCCTTCCTCACCTCATCTTCCCTCCTGCCTGGCTTGGGGTCTGAGGCAGAACATCTAGCATAGCTTAGATATAGATAGTAGTTTCTTACAGGAGGTAGAAAATTAGAAAACCAGATGGTCAGGCATCTGGGCACTGTCTTATCTGGTTATAACTCTTTCAAACAACTACACACTTACTGAAAACCAGGCCAGACCTTGGAATATTGGGCTGGTTACAAAGATAAAAAACAGGACAGTAAGGAGTTAGGCACCTATGCATGGTGCTCTAAGAGAAAACTTAAACAGTAACTCTTCCTATTATCTCTAAGGTTCCTTGTGACACAGGCAAACTTAGGAGCAAAACAATAAGAACTGAAACTTGGACCTGGTGTGATGGCTCATACCTTTAATCCCAGCACTTTGAGAGGTCAAGGTCAGAGAATTGCCTGAGCCTATGGGTTCGAGACCATCCTGGACAATGTGGCAGGACCTCATCTTTACAAATCAAAAAATTAACCTAGTGTGTTGGTGCATACCTGTAGTTCCAAATATTTGGAAGGCTGAGGTGGAAGGATTGCTGGAGCTCAGCTGGTCTAGGCTGCAGTGGCTATGAGCATGCCACTGCACTCCAGCCTGGGTGACAGAGTGAGATTCCAACTCAAAAAATAAGAATGGAAAGTTGTGTTCAAAACAGCTTAGACACAGGACGCTAGGCTCCTTTGTTAGAGCCTGGGAGTGACCGCCAAGGGCAATGCTGGCTGCCGGAAAGAGCTGGTCTAGGTCTTAGGCAGCAGGTCCCCCGGTCTGGTGCTGGCGCTTGCTGGATCCTAGCATCGCCAGTTTCTTGTTTAAGGAGGTCCAGGCAATGCCTTGTTCCGCCCACTGGTTGCGGTTTCTCATCATCACTTTTGCTATAGCGTGGACCTGATGGTTTTCCGGAGGCGACAACCCTCATTGAGCCAAATGTCACCTGTCCCGGTCGCTCCGTGTGCTCGCTTTCTCCATCCTGAGACCGTGAGTGCCGGTGTTACGGTTGGAGTGCGAGGCGCTCCGGTTAGCTCTTTCTCCAGCTACTCCAGGCCGGCAGTTTTTCGATCATAGCACTTAGTGCAGGAACCCCTCGGTGTAACGACCTCTTGTTTCTGAAAGTCCATGGTTCGCAGTAACAGCACCCTTGACTGCACCAAAATGGATGCCTGTCCTCAGTAACACAGCTTACTGTCACCCGCAGGTCCCTTGCACCACCATCTCACCCAGCCGAGTTCTCTTGGTCGCAGCACAGCTCGTCGTTGGGCGCCTACATTTTCTTGGTGGCAGCACGGCAAATACCACCGATGTGATGGGTTCTAAGCTATAGTGTCTGATTGTCTGATGTTTACATATTTTCACATATTACATCTGCATGGTATAGGACAGTGTCCGGTAGCCAATCATTCTGATGTTTAGCAACAATTTGAAAAATAATATAACAAGATTGAGACAGACATGTGAAAACCCAAATCCATTTAAAGTAAATTGGTTGACAGGCCGGGCTCAGTGTCTCAGCCTGTAATCCCAGTCCTTTGGGAGGCCGAGGTGAGTGGACTGCCTGAGCCCCCATTCAAGACCGGGTCCCCGGGTAACTTGGCTAGACCTCGTCTCTACAATAAATAAAAAATTAGCCGGTAGCGATAGTGAGCTCCTGTAGTTCAGGCTACTTGGAACGCTGAAACTGAAGGATTGCTGGAGCCCAGCAGGTCGACGCTGGGGTAGCTGTGAGGTGCCACTGAACTCCAGCCTGGGCGATGGAGTGAAACTCCAACTCAAAAAAAGAAAAAGAAAAAAAGTAAATTTGTTTTATTAATAAGGAAACTGGGGCACTCCAAAAGGCGCTGTCTGTCCAAGGTCTCCTGTCCTGCCGCCTGTCGCGGGGGTAGGCCGGACTGGCCAGGGGGAGCTGCTGGAGCTGATCTG
>NW_007258576.1:0-1303 GCF_000164805.1 Carlito syrichta
CCTCTCCGAGGTGAGAAATGTGTCCCAGGTGGTCCGGGCCTCCTACTTGGCAACAAGGACCTTTTGCCAAGAAAGTCCAGGGACACATCCTTCACCCGGCAATATTTCTTCCCCCCAAGTCCCATATTTCTGTCTCTAAAGCCAGTCGCCCTATGAATACACCACACGCAGTTGAAAATCTGTGTACAATTCTGATGATTTTGGAGACAGGGTCTGGCTCTGTGGCCCAGGCAGGAGCCCGGGGACATGACCGTCATTCACCACAAGCCTCAAAATCATGGGCTCCAGTGATCGTCCAGCCTCAGTCTCTGGAGTGTCCAGGATGACGGGCACCATGACCCCAGACCCCCAGTTTGGATAGATGCGGAAACGGGTTATCCCTACATGGCCCAGGCTGACCTGGATCTCCTGGACTACAGCCATCCTCCTTATTCAAACTCCCAGAACACTGCAATTCCAGCCGTGGGCTGCCATGCCTGACCTTTTGGTTTGTTTTTTGACAAAGGATGGAGGCTAGGCTAGGGGGCTCAACTTTGTCATCCCCGCACTTTGGAAGACCGATGCCAGCAGCTAGCCAGAGCCCGTGGGTATGAGATGAGCCTGGGTAACTCTGCGAGAACTCTTCTCTACACACTCCATTACAAGTGAGCCGGGTGTGTTGGTGCACGTCTGTCATTCTGGCTTATTGGAAGCCCTGTGTGGTACAGCTCGCCAGAGACTGGTGGGCCAATGTTGCACTGGCCAGGAGCGAGTCACCACACTCCAGCATGGGTGAAAGAGTGAGATTTCGACTCAAAAAAATAAAATAAAATGAAAGAAAAGAAGAGCATCCATTTTTGTATGGAGTTGGGTTCATCGTGAACAGAGACATCATTGGGGAAGGAGGTCTTAGACTTGGTCCTAGGGTTCCTGAAAGACGGTGGATCAGCAGACAATCGGGCTGTCTGAGGCAAGGAACTGCTGGAGCCCGGAAGTTCAAGACCAGTCTGAGTCACGTAGCAAACCTAATGCTTTCCAGAATGCAAACACTCGAGTCATGCATGGTGCCGCCCATGGTCCCAGCTACACAGGATTCAGTGGCCTCCGACACAGTGGTGGTGATTACTATTATTGGGAGTCAGAATCCTGCTCTGTCGCTCAGGCTGGAGCACAGGGGCATGCTCACAGTCTATGTGAACTCCACATGATGGGCTCTGGCATTCCTCCCACACCAGCCACCTGAGTGGCTGGAACCACATGGCTGAGCCACCAAGCCCAGCTAATATTGGATTATTTTTAATGGCCAAGACAACATCTCATCCCA
>NW_007258576.1:2558-3525 GCF_000164805.1 Carlito syrichta
AAAGTTGATTGCTGATTAGGAGCTTTGGGGATGTTGTTTTCATTTTGCTAAAAGTGAAGTTTTATATAGGTAATTTCTACATAACCAATAATGTTGTTGTTCTAATATTAGGTGCGGCCATTTATGAAAGAAAACAGATGAATGACCCTATAATTTGCAGTATGCACAAACTTTTTGCTTTTTATAGTAGTTTATTATAGAAAGGCTAAAATAGTATAAAAGAGTTTGTAATGGCATTTAGAAAAAATAAAATATTAGGAAATAATAAGTAAGACACTAAGTTGTCAAAAGTTTAAATGCTAAGGGTTAAAAGTTACAGAAAACCCATTTTGAAAAATACATTCTAATAGTGGATACATTGCAACAAATTTGAGGGAAGATAGACAATATTTCATCCCGGTTAGAACAATTATCAAAACAAAATAAGTACATGTGGGTTTGAAGGACAAACTGTATGTAACTAAAAGTATAAAAATAACTGAAAAGAAAAATAAATCAGCATCTGTATTACATAACAACAGAGTGAGTGTCCAAGATTTCACCTATGCCAATGACATTCCTCCTTCAGGAAATCCTGACCTGCTGGAGCTGGATTCCAACTAGTGGTACCCAAACAAGAACCTGAAAGGTAGTCTTACATTAATCAGTACGGATAGAACCTTACCTAGGGTGCTGCAGACCCCTCTCTAGAGAAGGCAGTACTAGGAAGTGTATGCACTTTAGAGCCATGATATGATCATGGGCCAGAGTTAATCTAAAGAAAGAAAAATTTTTATAAGTATTTTGATGCATATGCTTTCTAAAACAGGAATTAGAGATTCCTCTACACGTTTATCTTGTTTTCTACATTTTGTGCAAGAATAGTGCCCCTGGTTCACTGAAGAAGGCATAATTAATTTAGAAAAATGGACAAAGGTTGAGGAAAAATTGAAAGTGTATTACACTCTCCACAGTCTAGAACAAGTGG
>NW_007258577.1:0-355 GCF_000164805.1 Carlito syrichta
CCCAACTATATATACAGTGGATACTCTTTCTTTTTTTTCCTTTATTCCTTTTTTATGTTTAAGTCGGAGTCTCACTCCATTCGGTACAGGGTGGTGGCTCTCTCCCAGCCACCCTGGCATCAGGCCGCTGGACTCTGGTGGGCTTTTCCTTGGCCTCCTGAGGACCCAGAAGTACAGGCGTGTGCCACCATACCTGGCACATTACTGGAAAACTCCTGTCGTTCCAGCCATTTGGGCTGCTGCAGCAAGAGCATCACCAGAGGCCAGCCGGTGGAGGCCACAGTGGCCGAGAGCAGGTCTCTGTGCTCCAGCCTTGGTGACAGAGTGTGATGCTACATCAGAATAATAATACCCA
>NW_007258577.1:1048-8002 GCF_000164805.1 Carlito syrichta
TCCACCCCCACACTCATGTCCCATGGCAAAGACACGTGTGAGCTCAAGGAACAGGTGGGCCCTGATTTATGGAGTCCTTCGGGCACAGAGCGATAAAAGAAGATGTGGAATGCCACAGCCAAACCAGATTCCAGTCACCCAGTCTGCCACCTTCATGCAGGTGGAGGGTTGCTTCTTCTCCCGATCACTACATCATCTGCCACCCATGTGGAGCTATGGCTGGGGAGCCGTGAATGCCTGTCTTGATGCACTTAGGAGTCGTATTTTTTATCGCTGAGTTCACTGCTGGCCTGGTTGGGGTGTGGCAGCATGATCGTGGCTTCCGGGGTCTTCACCAGTGGGACTCTGGCAGTCATCCTGCCTCCAAGCAGCCTGGACTCCTGGGTCCACCATGCCTGCCTCGATTTTGGGAACCTCTCACCTAGACGAGGTCTGTTGATATTGCTCAGTCTGGTCTTCAACCCATGGTTCCAGGCAGCCTCTTACCTTGGGCTCTGGGGCATGGAGCTGATGCCGTGAGCCAGGCTGCCCGGCCTGGACTCGCAAGTTCTGTCCTTGGGGGCGATGCAAATAATGACCCAGGATGGAGGTCACTGCATCCCATGTAGCCAGCACTAAGGACGCCACCAGGCAAGACTCCTGTTTGCATTCTGGTTAGTGACGGGGTCTTGTTTTGTGGCCCAGGCTGGTCTTGAAATCCCGGGCTTCAGTGATCCCCCATCTCGGTCTCCCAAAGCCACAGTCCGATTTTCTGCTGATCAACTGTCTTTCAGGAACTCTAGACCCAAGGCTGCGGCCTACTTCCCAAATGATCTCTTTCTGTTCATGATGATCGCAACTACATTCACAAATGGATGCTCTTCTTTTTTTCCTTTATTCCTTTTTTATTTTTGAGTCAGAGTCTCACTCCTTCACCCAGGGTGGAAGGCAGTGGCTCTCTCCCAGCCACCGCAGCCTCAGGCCGCTGGACTCTGGCAGGCTTTTCCTCTGCCTTCTGAGGAGCCAGAAGTACAGGCATCTGCCACCATGCCTGGCACATTACTGATGGAAGGTAGAGATGAGGTCTCACTGAGGTGCCCGGGCAGGTATCGGCCCATGGGCTGAGGAGAGCTGCAGGCCTCGAACAATCAAAATGATGGGATGACAAAACTGATCTCCCAAGCCCAGCTTTGATCCTTCATCGAAAATGAACCAGAAGGCCTGACTTAGCGGTCCATTCCAGAAGTCCCAGCGTTCGGGGAGGCTTATGGGAGTATGGATGAAGTCCAGGAGACCACAGCCAGCCTAGGCCAACCCGTGCCATGCAGGGAGATCCCATCTCCACACAAATCCAAACAGGGAGTCTTGGGTCAAGGTGCCCGTCATCTTGGCCACACTGGAGGATGAGGTGGGAGGATCACTGGAGCCTGCAATTTCAAGGTGGCAGAGAATGATGGTTATGTCCCCGGGCCCCAGCCAGGATCACAGAGAAAGACTCCATCTCCAAACACATGAGAATTGTACACAGATTCTCAATTGCACTTGGTGTGTACACAGGGTGACTGGCTTTAGAGCTAGGAAAAATGAGATTGGGAGAGCCAGAGGAAACCGGACATGGAGGCTCGTGAACTTCTGCACCAAAGGGGTGCTGCCATGGGGGGGTTGAGGCTGGAGGGTGCTGAACTTGGGAGACCCTCTTATATGGGGGGGTGGGAAGGACTGGGGGAAGAAGGTTTGCAGAAGAATGCATTTCTTTCTTTCTATCTTTCTTTCCTTTCTTCCTTCCATCATTCCTTTCATTCTTTCTCCCTTTCTTTCTCCCTTTCTTTCTTCATTCTTTCTCCCTTTCTTTCTTTCTTTCTTTCTTTCTTTCTTTCTTTCTTTCTTTCTTTCTTTCTTTCTTTCTTTCTTTCTTTCTTTCTTTTCTTTCCTCACTAGGTTGCCCAGGCTGCTCTCAAACTGCCCATCTTGGACTATCGTTTCTGCCTGGGACTCCAAAAATTCTGCAATCACAGGCTTTCCATTTAGTTGACATCCTTTTCTTCTTGTCGAGTCTTGAACTCTGGGCCAGAGGTGATCCTTCCCCCGAGGCTTGATAGAGACTCAATATCATGACAATGACATTTCTCCCCAAAGTAATTCAATGTAACCTCAACCAATGTTTAAATGAAAATTAAAAAGCTGATTCTAAAATATCTATGGGTGGGGGATGGGAGAAATGGGGAGATGTTGGTCAATAGTTTATCTGGATTTTGCTTGGGTTTGAGTTCGGGGCTTGCTATGGTGTCTAGCCTGATCTCAAGCCTCTGGGCTCCAACAATCTTCCCATCTTGGCCTCCCCGAGTGTCAAGGAAATCCCAACTCCATACACAAATGGATGCTCTACCCTTTTTTGCTTTTTTCATTTTTTCTTTGAGTTGGAGTCCTACTCCGTCTCTCAGGTTGGAGGACATTGGATTGTTCCAGGCCATCCCATCCTTGGCCTGCCAGGATCCAGCGAGCTTTCCTGCAGCTTCTGAGGAGACAGAATGACAGGCGCATGCCACCACACCTGGTCTTTTGGGATGAAGGGGAGAGTCGAATCTTGCCAAGGTGTCTGGTTGGGTCTCGGCCCGGGGTCTTGTGACAGCCCCTGGTCTTTGCCCCCCAAAGCACTGGGATGACGAGGATGAGCACCAGAGGTTGGAACTGGAGGGTTCCGAGTTTGGGGGAATCTCACATGTGGGGGTCAGAGGCAAAAGAACAGTGGGGAGAAGGTTTGCAGGAGAATGCATTTCTTTATTTTTTTCTTTCTTTCTTCTTTTTCTTTCTTTCTTTCTTTCTTTCTCTCTTTCTTTCTCTCTTTCTTTCTTTCTTTCTTTCTTTCTTTCTTTCTTTCTTTCTTTCTTTCTTTCTTTCTTTCTTTTCCTTCCTCCCTAGGATGCCCAGGCCACTCTCAAACTGCCCAAATTGGGCGATTCTATCATCCTGGATCTCCAAAACTGCTGCAATCACAGGCCTTCCATTTGGTCGACCTCCTGGTCTTCCTTCCTGGTCCTGAAATCTGGGCCATAGGTGATCCTCCCACCGAGGCCTACTCTCATTCAAGGTTTCTGGGTTTTGCTGGGGGTTCAGGTTGGGGCTATCTATGGTCTGCAGCCCTGTCTCAGCTCCCAGGCTTCAGCCATCTTCCCTTCTCTGCCTCCCTGAAATGCGAGAAGACAGGCGTGAGTCGCCCATCTGGCTCCCAAAACAATTTGAGAGTCACGTTCTCCATTTCCCCAATGCCACCCTTGGGATTAGAGAGCAGATCTGTCATGGGGATCGAGGCAGGTGCAGGTGTGGACACCCCAGCAGAGACACACCCCTGCACCAGGCACTTCCGCATGGTGGACTCAGCGGGTGACTCCAGCTTCCCTCTCTAGGTTCCAGAGTCATCTGAATGGTTCAGGCCTCTCGGTAGGACTCCAAGAGGGGTGTGAAGCCTGGTCATGGGGGCTCATGCATGTCATCCCGTCACTTTGGGTGGCTGAGGTGAGAGAATGGCCTGAGCCCTTGAGTTCAAGACCAGCCTGGGCAGCTTGGCGAGAGCTTATCTCTACAAAAAGCCAAAAAAATGAGCCAAGAGTGGTGGCACATGCTTCTCTTTCCACCCACTCTGGAGGCCATGGTGGAAGGATCGCTGGAGCCCAGTCAGTGGAGGCTGCAGTGGCCAAGAGCAGGCCACTGCACTCTGGCCTGGGAGACAGTGCACGACACTGACTCAGCAAGATGATACCAACCACCACTGCCACAACCACAGGCCAGGCTCAGGGGCTAAGCCCAGCATTCTGGCCCTTCAGAGGCCAAGGCGTGTAAACGGCCTGAGCCTCTGGATTGAAGATCAGCTCAGGAGACTGAGCGAGACTGTGTCTCAGCCACCAAAAATAAAACCAAAGATTAGCCAGTTGTGGTGTTGCAGACTTGTGGTTCCAGTCACTCGGGGAGACATTGTGGGACAGTCACCTGAGCCTGGCAGGTGGAGTCTGCAGTGACCTTGAGTGTGCCCCTGCACTAAGGTCTGGGCGACAGAGCATGATTTTGACTCCAAATAATAATAATCACCACCACCACCACCACTCTTGCCACCCAGTGAGAGGAGTCACCCTCAGGGATGAGAGAGAAAAAGACACTTCCCCCCAGTCATTTGCAGGAGGCTTCAAAGGTTGCCACTGGTCAGTTTGTCCTGTGCCTTCGGCTAAGCATTCCCAGAAGGCCTGCCTCCACACTCCATGGCAAAGTTGCATGTGAACTCATGGAACAGACAGCCCAAGTTAGGGCAGCCGTTGGACACAGAATGATCAACGCTGCGGCCAGCTCAGGTCCCGGTCACCCGTTCTGCCAAATTCAGGTGGGAGGAGGGCCCCTTCCTCTCCCTATCACTCCATTGTCTCCCGCCTACGCAGACCTTTTGCTAGTGGGGCATGGATGCCAGTCGTGACACACGTGGGAGGTGTCTTTTTTGTCGCTGAAGTCTCTGTTGGCCTGGTAGGGCATGGTGGCACGATTGTGTCCCCTGGGGCCTTGAACTGCGGGTTGAGGAAGTCCTCCCGCTTCAGCCCCCTAGCAGCCAGGACTCTGGGGGCCACCATGACAGACCCGATTTTGGGGACTTCTCACCGAAATGAGGTCTGTCAATGTCTCCCAGGATCATTTCCGAACCCTGGGCTCAGGTAGCCTCCTGCCTCGGCATCCCAGAACACAGGGCTCATAGCCATGAGCCACAATGCCCAGCTGGGAATCACATGTTCTGCCGTGGGGGTGAAACAAAGAAACGCCCTGGGATAGAGGACACTGCATCCCATATAGCCGGGACCACAGACACCACCTTGCACGAGTCCAGTGTTTGTATCGTTAGAAGTGACAAGATCTCATTACGTGGCACAAGTTGGTCTTGAAACCCTGGGCTTCAACAGTCCCCCATCTCAGTCTCCCAAAGTCACAGCCCGATTGTCTGCCGATGCACCATCTTTCAGGAACTCTAGGTCCTAGCCTGGGACCTCCTTCCAAAATGATCTCTGGCTGTTCATGATGATCCCAACTCCATTCACAAATGGATCCTCTTATTTTTCTTCCTTTTTTTCATTTTTCTTTGATTCAGAGTCTCACTCCATTGCCCAGGTTGGAGGGTGGTGCCTCACTTCCAGCCATAGCAGCCTTGACCTGCTGTGCTCCTGTGAGCCTATCCCCTGCCTTCTGAGGAGTCAGAACAACAGGTGCATGCCATCATGCCTGGCTCTTTTATGATGGAGGGTAAAGACGAGTCTCACTAAGGTGCCCGGGCAGGTCTTGAGATGCTGATCTCATCCTCTCAAAGTGCTGGGATGGTGAGGCTGAGCTCCAGAACCCAGCCTTGATCCTTCCTTGAAAATGAACTAGTAGGCCTGGTGCGTCAGCTCACGTTTGGCATCCCAGTGTTCTAGGAGGCCAAGGCAGGAGAATGGCTGGAGCCCAGGAGTTCAGGGGCATCCCAGGCAACTCAGGGACACCCTGTTTCTGCACCCATAAAAATAGGGAGTGTGGGTTCGAGGTGCCCATCTTCCCGGCCACTACGGAGGCTGAGGTGGGAGGATCATCGGATCCTGTGATTTTGAGGCTGGGTGTGAATGTTGGTTGTGTCCCTGGGCCCCAACCTGGGCCACAGAGCCATACCCTGTCTCCAAAAACATCAGAATCATACAGAGATTTTCCACTGCACGTGGTGTGTTCACAGGGCGACTGTCTTTAGAATCAGAAAAATGGGATGGAAGGAAGAAATGTCCCCGGGTGAAGGATGTGTCCCATGCCTTTCTCGGCAGAAGCTCCTCATTGCCAAGTTGGAGGTTTGACTTGCCTGAGGCACATTTCACATCTCGGAGAGGAGAGCCAACAGGAACCCAGCCAGGGAGCCTCAGACACTCCCGCACCAAAGTAGGAGCAGCCATGTGGGTGGTTTGTGGGTAAAAGGTGCAGAGGTTGGGGGACTGTCACATGTGGGGGCAGCAGGGGGGAAGGACTGAGGGCAGAAGGTTTGCAGGAGAATGGATTTCTTTCTTTCTTTCTTTCCTTTCTTTCTATCTTCCTTACACCCTTCCTTTCTTCCTTCCTTTCTTCTTCCTTCCTTCCTTTATTTCTTTTTTTCTTTCTTTCTTTTTCTTTCTTTCTTTCTTTCTGTCTTTCTTTCTTTCCTTCCTTCCTTCCTTCCTTCCTTCCTTCCTTCCTTCCTTCTTTCTTTCTTTCTTTCTTTCTTTCTTTCTTTCTTTTTCTTTCTTTCCTTTCCTCACTTGGCATGGTCTCCCAAACACCTGTGATCACAGGCTTTCCATTTCATTGACTTCCTGGTCTCCTGCCTGGTCTTGAACTCTGGGCCAGAAGTGATCCTCTCGCTGATGTCTACCCTCATCCAAGGTTTTCTGGGTTTTACTTGGAGTTGAGGTGGGGTCTTTCTATCGTGTCCAGCCTCGTCTGGAGCTCCAAGGCTCCAGCCATCTTCCCGTCTCGGCCTCCCCGAATGCCAAGGAGACATGAGTGAGTTGCCGGCCATCCCTGAACCCTTGAAGGTTTGAGAGTCATGCCCTCCCTTTCCCCAAGGTGGCCCCTGAGAGTTGCGAGCAGGTCTACTCTGAGGAGCAAGGCTAGAGGAGGGGGGGAGCCCTGGTGGAGACATACCCATGCACCCGGCGCTCCACCCACAGAGTCCTGGCAGGTTACTCCTGTTGCCCTGTCCATGGTCGCAGGTCGAGGGAAGGGAGCAGACTTCCCTATGGGGCCCTGAGACGTGTGTGGAGGCCAGACACAAGGGCTCACTGCTCTCATCCCCGTACTCTGGAGGCTGAGGTGAGTGGATGGCCTGAGTCCCCAGGTTCAAGACCATCCCGGCACCTTGCCCAGACCACTCTATAAGAAGTCAAAAAAATGAGCTGAGCTTTGTGCCACTGGCCTTCTGTTTTTACCACTTAGGAGGCCACTACAGGTGGA
>NW_007258577.1:8946-10200 GCF_000164805.1 Carlito syrichta
GTCCCCCACCTCAGCCTCCCAAAGTCACAGTCCAATTGTCTGCTGATCCACCATCTTTCAGGATTTCTAGGAAAAAGCCTGGGGCTTCCTTCCCAAATGATCTCTGTCTGTTCACAATGGTCCCAACTCCATACACAAATGGATGCTTTTCTTTTTTTCCTTTTTTTTTCCTTTGAGTCGAAGTCTCACTCATTTTCCTAGGTTTTATGGAGATAACTCACTCAACGCCACTGCAGCCTCGGCCCACCAGGCTCTGGTGAGCCTTTTGCTGGCCTTCTGATGAGCAGGAACAACAGGTGTGTACCATCACCCACAGCTCATTTGGGATGGATGGTAGAGACTTGTTCTCGCCACATTGCCTGGGTGGTTCTTGGCCACGGTTTTGTGCTGGCCACTGGCCTGGCTTCCCAAAGTGCTGGGATGATGAGGCTGAGCCCCCAAGCCTGGCCTCGATCCTTCATCAAAAATGAACTAGAAGGCCTGGCATGGGAGCTCACACCTGGAATCCCAGCACTCTGGGATTCTGAGCTGGGAGGATGGTTGGAGACCAGGAGACCAAGGCTCCTGTAGATCCCGTGTCCACACCCATCTAAACAGGGAGCCTGGGTTCGAGGGTCCCGTCATTCTGGCCACTCCAAAGACTGAAGCAGTAGGATCACTGGAGCCCTAGAATTCGAGCCTGGCAAGGAACCATGGTGATGACCATGGGCACCAGGGTAAGCCACAGAGCCAGACTCTGTCTCCAAATTCATCAGAATCGTTCACAGATTCTAAACAGTACATGGTGTGTTCACAGGGTGACTGGCTTTAGATCAGGAATAATGGGATTGTAGAGGTAGAAATGTCCCTTGGTAAGGGATTTGTCCCTGGCCTTTCTTGGCAGATGGTCCTCATTGCTGAGTTAGAGGGTTGACCTACCTTGTGCACTTTTTTAACCTCAGAGAAGAGAGCTGTAAGGAACCCGGCCAAGGAGCCTGGGAACTCCCACACCAAAGCAGGGGCAGTCACTGGAGGGTGGGTTAGGGCTGTAAGGTGCTGGACTTGGGGAACCCTCACATGTGGGAGAGAGGGGAAAGGACTGAGGACAGAAGGTTTGCAGGAGAATGGATTTCTTTCTTTCTTTCTTTCTTTATCTTTTCTTTCCTCAGTAGGTTGCTTAGGCTGCTCTCACATTGCAAAACCAGGAACATCCTCTCAGCCAGGGCCTCGCAAACTGCTGCAATCACAGTCTTTCCATTTGGTCGATCTTGGTGT
>NW_007258578.1:0-1737 GCF_000164805.1 Carlito syrichta
CACCTGGCTAGCCACCTGGATATCTAGTTAAGTCATCTAGTATATTCACATTCCTGGCCAGCTGCCTAGCTCGTTAATAAACTAGCTAAGTAAGCTGGCTAACCAGCTGTCTAGCTATTTAAGTCAACCCATTAACTCAGTTGGCTAGCCAGTTCGCTAGCTAGTTAAGAAGCTAGTTATGTCAGATGGCTAGACAGCTGCCTAGCAAGTTATTTCAGCTAGTTAAATCAGCTTGCTAGCTAGGTAGATAACTAGTTATGTAAGCTAGTTATATCAGCCAGCTAGTTAGTTAAGACAGCTAGTTAAGTCACCCAGCTAGGTAGCTAGATAGTTATTTCAGCTAGTAACTTCAGCTGGCTAGCTGCATAGCTAGCTAGTTAAGTCAGCTAGTTAAGTCATCTGGCTACCCAGCTGCCTTGCTGGGTAGCTAGCCTGTTAAGTCAGCTGGCTAGCCAGGTGGCTCACTACTTAAGTCACCTAGTAAGTCAGCTCACTAGCCAGTTATTTAGCTAGTTAGCTATGTAGTTAAGTCAGCTGTCAAGCCAGTGAGATACTTAGGTAGCTAGCTATCTAAGTCAGCTGGTTTGGCAACTGTCTAGCTAGTGATGTCTGCTAGTTAAGTCAGGTGGTTGGCCAGTTGGTTATCTAGTTATGTCAGCTAGTTGAGTCAGCTGGCTAGCCAGATGGCTAGCTGGTTAAGTAATCTAGTTAATTCAAGTGGTTAGCCAACTGCTTAGCTAGATATCTTGCTAGTTATATCATCTGGCTAGCCAGCTTTCTGGTTTAAATCAGGTATTTAAGTCAGCTGGCTAGCCGACTGGCTAGCTAGGTGGCTAGCTAGTTAAGCCAGCCTGCTAGCTCGATGGCTATCTAGTTAAGCAAGCTAGTTAAGTAAGGTTATTAGCTGAAAGTCTAGTTAGGTGGCTGGAAAGTTAAGCTGGCAGGTTAGCAGCCTGGTCAGGTAAGTGGCCTGCTAGTTAAGCCAATTGGCTACCCGGCTGACCAGCAGGGAGGCTAGCTAATTAATCCAGCTGGCTATCCGACTGTCCAGGCAGCCGGATGGCTATTTAAGCTGGCTGGCTAGCCACCTGGTAGCCCACTAGCTAGCCAGTCGTCTGCCTAACCAGCTACCCAGTCAGGTAGCTAGCTAGTTAAACCAGCAAGCTAGTCATATAGACAATCAGTTATCTAGCTCGTTAAGTCAGCTGGCTAGCCAGCTATCCAACAAAGAAGCTAGTCGGTTAGCTAAGTCAGCTAGCTAGCCAGCTAGATAGTTAAATCCGCTAGTAGCTCAGCTAACTATTCAGCTAGCTAGTGAAGTCTGCAAGCTAGAGAGTTAGATAACTTGTTTGCTAGCTGGTTATGTCAGCTAGATAGCCAGCCAGCTATTCAGTTAGCTAGTTAAATCAACTAGCAAATCAGCTAGTTACTTAGCTAACTAGTCAGCTAGCAACTCAGCTATCTGGTCAGATAGCTAGTGGGCTCGCTTGCTTTCCATCAGGTCACCTAATTAGTTGGCTCTCTTGCTTGCAATCCGGTCAGCAAACTGGTCAGCTCGCTTGGCAGTCAACAAGTCTACTACATTTTTGGCTCATGTGCAGGCCAACAGTTCAGCTAACTAAGTGGCTAGCTCGCCAGCTGACTAGTTACATCAGCTCACCAGTTGGCTCATTCGCCGGCCGAATAGTTAAAGGTAGCTAACATGTCAGGGTCACTCGCCAGCCAACTAGTTAACTC
>NW_007258578.1:1757-3253 GCF_000164805.1 Carlito syrichta
CACCTGGCTAGCCACCTGGATATCTAGTTAAGTCATCTAGTATATTCACATTCCTGGCCAGCTGCCTAGCTCGTTAATAAACTAGCTAAGTAAGCTGGCTAACCAGCTGTCTAGCTATTTAAGTCAACCCATTAACTCAGTTGGCTAGCCAGTTCGCTAGCTA
This sequence comes from Carlito syrichta, assembly GCF_000164805.1. Lineage (NCBI taxonomy): Eukaryota > Metazoa > Chordata > Mammalia > Primates > Tarsiidae > Carlito > Carlito syrichta. The sequence goes on from NW_007258578.1 coordinate 1,921, forward strand.
GTTAAGAAGCTAGTTATGTCAGATGGCTAGACAGCTGCCTAGCAAGTTATTTCAGCTAGTTAAATCAGCTTGCTAGCTAGGTAGATAACTAGTTATGTAAGCTAGTTATATCAGCCAGCTAGTTAGTTAAGACAGCTAGTTAAGTCACCCAGCTAGGTAGCTAGATAGTTATTTCAGCTAGTAACTTCAGCTGGCTAGCTGCATAGCTAGCTAGTTAAGTCAGCTAGTTAAGTCATCTGGCTACCCAGCTGCCTTGCTGGGTAGCTAGCCTGTTAAGTCAGCTGGCTAGCCAGGTGGCTCACTACTTAAGTCACCTAGTAAGTCAGCTCACTAGCCAGTTACTTAGCTAGTTAGCTATGTAGTTAAGTCAGCTGTCAAGCCAGTGAGATACTTAGGTAGCTAGCTATCTAAGTCAGCTGGTTTGGCAACTGTCTAGCTAGTGATGTCTGCTAGTTAAGTCAGCTGGTTGGCCAGTTGGTTATCTAGTTGTGTCAGCTAGTTGAGTCAGCTGGCTAGCCAGATGGCTAGCTGGTTAAGTAATCTAGTTAATTCAAGTGGTTAGCCAACTGCTTAGCTAGATATCTTGCTAGTTATATCATCTGGTAGCCAGCTTTCTGGTTTAAATCAGGTATTTAAGTCAGCTGGCTAGCCAACTGGCTACCTAGGTGGCTAGCTAGATAAGCCAGCCTGCTAGCTCGATGGCTATCTAGTTAAGCAAGCTAGTTAAGTAAGGTTATTAGCTGAAAGTCTAGTTAGGTGGCTGGAAAGTTAAGCTGGCAGGTTAGCAGCCTGGTCAGGTAGGTGGCCTGCTAGTTAAGCCAACTGGCTACCCGGCTGACCAGCAGGGTGGCTAGCTAGTTAATCCAGCTGGCTATCCGACTGTCCAGGCAGCTGGATGGCTATTTAAGCTGGCTGGCTAGCCACCTGGTAGCCCACTAGCTAGCCAGTCGTCTGCCTAACCAGCTACCCAGTCAGGTAGCTAGCTATTTAAATCAGAATGCTAGCCATATAGACAATCAGTTATCTAGCTCGTTAAGTCAGCTGGCTAGCCAGCTATCCAACAAAGAAGCTAGTCAGTAAGCTAAGTCAGCTAGCTAGCCAGCTAGCTAGTTAAATCCGCTAGTAACTCAGCTAACTATTCAGCTAGCTAGTGAAGTCTGCAAGCTAGAGAGTTAGATAGCTTGTTTGCTCGCTGGTTATGTCAGCTAGATAGCCAGCTAGCTATTCAGCTAGCTAGTTAAAGCAGCTAGCTATTCAGTTAGCTAGTTAAATTAGCTAGCAAATCAGCTAGTTACTTAGTTAACTAGTCAGCTAGCAACTCAGCTATCTGGTC
>NW_007258578.1:3964-8013 GCF_000164805.1 Carlito syrichta
CGTTAACTAACACGTTAAGTCAACTAGCTATCTCATTAGCCAACTAGTTAAGTCAGCTAGCTAAGTAACCTAGCTAATTAGCTAGCTAACTAACTCAGCTAGCTAATACAGCTAGCTCACTAGTTAGCTAACTATTTAAGTCAGCTCCTTAAGCCTGTTACCTAAATCGTTTGCTAACTAGTTAAGTCAGCTAATTATTCAACTAGCTAAATAGTTAGTTAACTATTTAATTCAGGTAGTTAAGTCAGCTAGCTAACTAGTTAAGTCAGTCAGTTAAGTCAGCTAGCTAAGTAGTTAAGTCAGCTAGCTGTCATCTAGTTGTCAGCTACCTAATTTAGTCAGTTGGTTAAGACAGATAGCTAGGTAGTTAGCTAAAGGGTTAAGTCAGCAGTTTGAGTCAGGTAGTTAGCTAGTTAACTAATGTGTTAAGTCAGCTGGTTGAGTCACCAGGCTAGCTAGTTAGCAGACGGGATGAGTCAGCTGTTTGAGTAGGTTAACTAACTAGCTAACCATTTAAGTCAGCTGGCATAGCCAGCTAGCTAGCCAGTTAGCTAACGAGATAAGTCAGCTGGTTGAGTCAGCCTGCTAGCTCATTATCTAACGAATTATGCCAGATGATTAAGTGAGCTAGCTAGAATGTTAGATAATGAGTAAGCTTAATTAGTCTTGTGGTTAAGTCAACTAGCTAGCTAGGCAGCTAGCTATTTAAGTCAGCTTGTTAGCTAGGTCGCTAGGTAGTTAACTAATTTCTTAAGTCAGCTGGATAGCTAGGTAGCTAGCTAGTTAGCTAACTATTTAAGTCAGCTGGCTAGCTAGGTAGTTACCTTAAGTCAACTAGTTAAGTCAGCTGGCTAGCAAGCTGGCTAGCTAGTTAGTGAGCCAGTTAAGTCAGTTGGCCAGTCAGCTGGCTAATTAGTTAATTCAGCTAGATAAGAGAGCTGGCAAATCAACTGGCAATGTAGGTAGCTAGCTAATTAAGTCAGCTAGTTAACTACCTGGCTAGATAGTGATGTCAGTGAGTTACATCAGCTGGGTAGCCAACTTGGTGACTGGTTAAGTCAGCTAAATTAGTCAGCGGTCTAGCCACCTTGATAGGTAGCTAGCTAGTTAGATAAGTCCACTTGCTGGCCAGCAGTCTAGCTGTTCAAGTGAGCTAGTTAAGTCAGCCAGCTTACCTGCTGGCTAAGTAGGTAGCTAGCTAGTTAAGTGAGCTGGCTAGCCAGCTAGCTTTCTATAGTCAGTTAGGTAAGTCAGCTGGCTAGCCAGGTGGCTAGTAAGATAGCCACCTATTTAAGGCAGCTGTCTAGCCAGCTGACTTGCTGTTTAAGACAGCTAGTTAAGTCACCTGGCAACCAGCTGGCTAGCTAGTTAAGTCAGCTCGTTAAGTCAGTTGGCTATACAGCTCGTTAGCTAGTTAAAAAGTTAGTTAAATCAGATGGCCAGTCATCAGGCTAGCTAGTTATTTCAGCTAGTTAATTCATCTGGCTAGATAGGGAACTAGATATATGTCTTCTAGTCATGTCAGGTAGCTAGCTAGTTAAGTCAGCTAGTTAAGTCAACTGGCTAACTAGATAGCAAGCTAGGTAGCTAGTTACATATGACAACTTGCTATGACAGCTGGCTAGATAGTTGACTACCTGGTTAAGTCAGCTAGTTAAGTCAGCTTGCCAGCTTGTTAAGTCAGTGATTTAAGTCAGCTGGTTAGCCAGCTGCCTAGCTAGGTAACTAGCTAGATAAGTCACTGGACTAGCCAGTTACCTAGCTAGTGAAACAACTTAGCTAAATCAGCTCACTAGCCAGCTGGTTAGCTAGGTAGCAAGGTGGCTAAGTCAGCTGATAAACCAGCGGGCTACAGAGGTATGTAGATTGTTAAGTCAGCTGGCTATCGAGGTGGCTAGCTAGGTAGCTAGGCAGTTAAATCAATCTGCTAGCCAACTGGCTAGCTAGTTATGTCACCTAGTTAAGTCAGCTGGCTTGACAGCTGGATAGTTAGGTACCTAGATAGTTAAGTCAGCTTCCTAGCCCCCTGTCTAGATAGATAAGTCACCTAGTTAAGTCAATTTGCTAGCCAGCTGGCTAGCTATATAGCAAGCTAGTTAATTCAGGTGACTAACAATCAGGGCAATTTTGCAAGTTAGGTAGTTATGTCAGGTGCCTTTACAGCAGACTAGCAATGCAGTGAGATAGTTAATTAGTTGGCAAGTCAGCTGGCTAGCTAAATAAGTCAGCTAGTTAATTCAGCTGGTTAGCCAGTTAGCTAGCTAGATAGAGAGCTAGTTAAGTCAGCTGGCCAGCAAGTTGGCTCACTAGTTAAGTCATCTAGTTTAGTCAGCTGGCTGGCGAGCTGGCTAGATGGTTAAGTCAACTAGATAAGTAAACTGCTAGCCAGCAGACTAACTAGGTAGCAAGCTAGTCAAGTCAGCTGGCTAGCAAGTGGGATAGAGAGTTAAGTAAGTTAGTTAAATTCAGTGGGCTTCCCAGCTGGTTAGCTAGGTAGCTAGTTAGCTAAGTCAACTGGCTAGCCAGCTTGCTAGCTTGTTAAGACAGCTAGTTAATACAGCTGGCCAGCAAGCTGGCTAGCTAGTTAAGTCAGCTGGCCAGGCAGCTGGCTAGAAGGTTAAGTCAGCTAGTTAAATCATCAGGCCAGCCAGCTTTCCAACTAGAGAGCTAGATAGTTAAATCATCTAGTTAAGTCAGCTGGGTAGGTAGGTAGCTAGCTAGTTAAGTCAGCTAAATAAGGCAGCTGGCTAGCTAGTTAAGTCCGATCGTTAAGTCAGCTGGCTAGCCAGCTGCCTAGCAGTGTAACTGGCTAGTTAAGGTAGCTGCCTAGTCAGCTGGTTATCTAGTTAAGTAACCTAGATAAGTCAGCACACTGGACAGCAGGTTAGCTAGGTAAGTAGGCAGTTAATTCAGCTAGCAAGCCAGCGGATTATGTAGGTAGGTAGCTAGTTAAGTCAGCTGGCTAGCCATCAAACTATCTAGTTATGTCAGCTAGATAAGTAAGCTGACTATCCAGCTACCTAGCCAGGTAGCTAGCTAGTTAAATCTGCTGGCTAGACAGCTGGCTACTTCATTAAGTCAGCTCGTTAAATCAGCTGGCTAGGCTGCTGGCTACATATGTAGCTAGTTAAGTTAGCTAGTTTAGTTAGTTGACTAACTAGCGGGCTAGCTAGTAAATCAGCTTGTTAAACCAATTGTCTAGCAGGTGGGTAGCTGGTTAAAAAGCAAGTTATATCAGACGAGTAACCTGTTGGCTTGCTCGTTATTTCAGCTAGTTAAGTCCTCTGGCTAGCTAGGAAAGTAGCTAGTTAAGTCAGCTAGATATGTCAGCTACCTAGATAGATAAGTCAGCAAGTTAAGTCAGCAAGCTACATGATAGCTAACTAGGTAGCTAGCTAGTTAAAAAAAGCTAGTTAAGTCAGGTGGCTAGCTAAGTAGCTAGCTCGTTAAGTCAGCTAGTTAAGTCAGCTTGCTAGTTAGTTAAGTCAGCTAGTTATGTCAGCTGGATTTCCACCTGCCTAACAGGGTAGCTAGCTAGTTAATTCAGCTGGCTAGCCAGCTAGCTAGCTAGTGAAGTCACATATTTAAGTCAGCATGCTGGACAACAGGTTAGCTAGGTAGTTAGGTAGTCAAGTCAGATGGCAAGCCAGCAGGCTATTTAGGTATGTAGCTCATTAAGTCAACTGGCTAGCCATCAGGTGTCTAGAAATGTCAGTTAGATAAGTCCGCTGGCTATTCATCTGTCTAGCTAGGTGGTTAGCTAATTAAGTCTGCTGTTTTGCCAGTGGGCTACTTCGTTAAGTCAGCTAGTTGTCAGCTGGCTAGCCTGCTGGCTAGTTAGGTAGCTAGGGAAATAATTCAGCTGTGTAGTCAGCTAGCTATAGAGTTAATTCAGCTCGTTATGTCAGTTGACTAGACAGCTGACGAGGAAGGTAGTTTGCCAGTAATGTCAGCTCACTAGACAGCTTGCTAGCAAGATAAGTCACCTAGTTAATTCAGCTGGATAAACAGCTGGCTAGCTATGTAGCAAGGTTGTTAATACAACTGGG
>NW_007258579.1:0-7224 GCF_000164805.1 Carlito syrichta
GCTGATTAACTTTATCAAGAGGACCTGTAGATTCCAGAAAATGAGACCTCCTAGAACCGGCTTTCTTTTAATTCTCAGTAAGATGCCCTGATTTTTCCTGCCGATTTGGATTCCAAATTCAGTATATCAAAAGACAGATGCCCAGAAGTTTCCTAGTTTTGTGAATTCCATGATTCCTGGTTACCATTAAAAGTACGTAGTAAACCTTTGGAAGTGCAAAACACTTGTCCCGTCTAAAAATAGAGAGGACACGGAAAGGGGAACGAAATACAGGTTTCACCTTAAGACAGAGTTCCATACAAATATGGCAAGAAGAATTGTTTTTGTCCTAGAATCTGGCCTTAAGTCCGTTCTGAGGAACCTAACTGAACTTGGAGTGCCAAATACCATTTACAACTTTTAAGAGGACCACAATGTTGCTGGAGTCCTGAATTGAGTGATTCATAATATCTGAATGCTAAGTTGCTCTGAAACATTTGGGGAGCTCGAAGATCTGCTTCTTGTTTGTCCCATAGCAGACAACCTGAGAATTTTTTGGATTGAGGGTGCGTACAACAATGATTCTTTAATCGTACTTAGTTGGAGGTCATGTTGTGTCCTGTATGTGAGGACTTTCTTTCCCTTGATTCCTGTTTCAAAATCCTGATTCTTGTTTAGCCCTTAGTAAGAAGTCATGTAGATTTTTTGATAGAGTCATCGTGGAAAACAGATTTCTTCTCTTTTATTACAAGAGGCCATGTAGTTTCCTGTATATGAGGATTGCTATTACCCACTTTAATGTCTCGATTCCCTGATTCTTCTTTAGACGTCAGCAAAATGCCCTCTAGATTTTCAGGACTGAGGACTCGTATAATCCAGACTCCTTATTTTTAGCAACAGCCGTGCAGTTACCTGTATATGATTACTCCTGTTCACAGATACATGTGTCAAAAGCTTGATTCTTGTTTAGATCTTAGGAAGACGCCGGATAATTTTTGGAGATTGAGAAACCATGTCACCCACATTCCTTATCCTCTCTTAGGAAAAATCAGTGCATTTGTCTGTATATGATGATTTCATTTCCCTAGTCTATGCTTCAAAAACCCAAATTCCTGTTTAGCCTTTAGCAAGAAACCCTGAAGTTTTATTGGGTTGGAGGACACGTGTAAACCAGATTCCTTATTTTCCTTTAGCAATAGCAGTGCAGTTTCCTGTATATGAGGACTCCCATTATCCAGATTCCAACTACCAAAACCTGAATGGTGGTTATCTCTTAGCTAGACGGTCTGTCGGTTTTTGACATGGAGGCCTCGTTTAACCAAGATTCCTTTTACTTCCGTAACAACAGGTCGTGTAGTGTTCTGTATATGAGGACTCCCATTACTGAAATTCTTGATTCATTCTCAGCAAGACGCCAAAATATTTCCTCATGACCTAGAATTCCAGTTGCTTGGATATCAAGAGAAAGACTCCCATAAAGTTCTTGAGGAATTGGAACGCGAGATTACTGGTCCCTTTTCAAAATATCCACTAAAAATGTGGCAGAATAGAAACCCAGAATGCTGATTAAAGCTTATCAAGAGACTTTGTAGATTTAGGCGATTGAGAACTCCAAGAACCGGATTCCCTTTCCGTTCTCAGCAAGTTGTCCTGAATTTCCCTTTCCATGTGAATTCCAAAACTCTGTGTACAAAAATGCAGATGCCCAGATGTTTCCTAGGGAAGTGGAATCCATGGATCCTGGTTATATTTCAATAATTCGTAGTAAATATTTGGCAACTGCAAAACCCTTGGGCACTCTACAAACAAAGTACAAACGGAAATTTAAGGATTACCAAGTTCATCTTAAGACCAAATTTACATCCAAATACGGCAATATGATAGTTTTTTCCGCGAATCTAGCCTTAATTGTCCCGAGAAACTTAATGAATTTGTACTACCAGATACCCGATTACAACTCTCAAGAGGACCAGAATGTTGCTGGAGTCTTGAAATAACTGATTCATAATAACCACAAACCAAATATCTCTGAAACATCAGAAGAGCACGAAGCCTTGATTCTTGTTTATACCGCAGCAAGACACCCTGAGAATTTTACGGATTGTGGACTCGTGTATCACAGATTTCTTATTCTTCTTTACCAAGGAACCTGGTAATGTCCTGCATATGAGGACTCCTTTTCCCCTGAATCCTGTTTGGAAACCCTGATTCTTGTTTTGCCATTAGCATCCTGTCATGTAGATATTGTGACAGAGGAACCGTGTACAAGAGGTTTCTTAGATCTCCTTAGCTAGAGATCATGTACATTCCACATATGAGGACTGTTATTACCTACGTTCTAGCTTCTAAACCCTGATTCTAGTTTAGCCCACAGCAGATGGCCTGTTGATTTTAAGGACTGAGGACTGCTATAACCCCGATTCTAATTCACTCTTGGCAAGGGCCTGTGTATTTTCCTGTGCATTAGGACTCTCATTAGATACATCATGCTTCGAAACTCTGATTATTTTTAGAAATTTCCAAGATGCTGTGTAGATTTTTGGGATTGAGGACTCGTGTAACCCAGAATCCTTATTCTTTCTTAGCAAAAGGGCATGTAGTTGCTTGTAAATAAGGACTCCATTTTCCATATTTATGCTCGAAAACACCATGATTCGTGTTTAACCCATAGCAAGATGTCCTTAAACTTTTTTGGGATTGAGGACCCGAGTAAAGGATATTCCTTATTCATACTTAGCAAGAGGCAGTGAGGTTTCAGTTACGTGTGGACTCCCATTACGCAGATTCCTATGTCAACAACGTGATTCTTGTTTACGTCTTAGGGAGTCGGCCTGTAGATTTTTCGATTGAGGATACATATAAGGAAGATTCCTTATACTTCCTTAGAAATATGACGTGTAGTTTCCTGTATATGACGACTTCCATTACACAGCTTCCTGCTTCACTCTGCAGGATGACGAGACAGTTCCTGGTGACCGAGAATTCCAGTTTTTGGATATCAAGAGAAAGACGTCCATAATGTTCCTTGAGAACGGGAATCCAAGATTCCTGGTTCCCCTTCACAAGACCTCCCTAAAATGTGGAATATTCCAAACCCAAAACCCCAATTTCTACCTGCCCACCCACAAGAATTTTCTGTACTTTGAGGTCACCTGAATCGAGGAATTTTGTACCAATATACCTTTTGATTCTGGGGAATATGATTGTGGTCGTAGATGGTCCCAGGAAACAAAACAATTTCTGGGGCCAAAGACTTGATTACAAATAACAAGAGGACCAGAAAGATCCTGATCATCTGTAATGACAGATTTAGCGTATCCACGGAGCAAGTATCTCTGAAAATGTAGGGACCCAGAAGCCCAGATTACTGATTAAACCTTTTCAAGAGGCCCTGTAGATTCCGTAAAATGAGAACTTCTAGAACGGGATTTCCTTTTAATTCTCAGTAAGATGCCCTGATTTTTCCTGTCGATTTGGATTCCAAATTCAGTATATCAAAAGACAGATGCCCAGAAGTTTCCTAGGTTCGTGGATTCCATGATTCCTGTTTACCCTTAAAAGTAGGTAGTAAACATTTCCAAGTGCAAAACACTTGTCCCTGCTCAAAATAAAAAGAGCCACGGAAGGGGAAGGATTGCAGGGTTCAACTTAAGACCAGACTTTCATCCAAATATGGCAAGAAGATTCTTTTTGTCCAGGAATCTGGCCTTAGTTGTTTTGTAGAACCTAATGGACTTGGAGTGCCCAATACCATTTACAAAATTAAGAGCACCAGTTTTTTGCTGGAGTCCTGAAATGACCGATTCATAATATCCGAATGCTAAATTGCTCTGAAACATTTGGGGAGCTCGAAGATCTGTTTCTTGTTTTTCCCATAGCAGAAAACCTGGGAATTTTTTGGATTGAGGGCGCATACCACAATGATTCTTTATTTGTACTTAGTTGGAGGTCATGTAGTGTCCTGTATATGAGAACTCTCTTTCCCTTGATTCCTGTTTCCAAACCCTGATAATTGTTTAGCCCTTAGTATGAAGTTATGTAGATTTGTTGATAGAGGAACCGTGGAAAACAGATTTCTTCTCTTTTATTAGCAAGAGGCCATGTAGTTTCCTGTGTATAATGATTGCTATTACCCACATTCATGCCTCGAATTCCTCATTCTTCTTTCGCCGTCTGCAAGATGACCAGTAGATTTTCATGACTGAGGACTCGTATAACCCATATTCTTAATTTTTAGCAACAGCCGTGCAGTTACCTGTATATGAGTACTCCTGTTCACAGATACATGCGTCGAAAGTTTGATTCTTGTTTAGATTTTAGGAAGACGTCGTATACTTTTTGGAGATTGAGAAAACATGTCACCCGCATTCCATATTCTTTCTTAGAAAAAGTCAGTGTATTTGCCTGAATATGAGGATTTCATTTCCCTAGTTTATGCTTCAAAAACCCATATTCGTGTTTAGCCCTTAGCCAGAAACAATGAAGTTTTATTGGGATGGAGGATACGTGGAAATCAGATTCCTTATTCTCCTTTAGCAATAGACAGTGCAGTTTCCTGTATATGAGGACTCCCATTATCCAGATTCCTACTCCCAAAACCTGATTGGTTATTATCTCTTAGCAAGACGCTCTGTAGCTTTTTAGGATGGAAGACTCGTGTAACCAAGATTCCTTACTCTTCTTTATCAACAGGTCGTGTAGTGTTCTGTATATGAGGACTCCCATTACTGAAATTCCTATTTCATTCTCAGCAAGACGCCATGATATTTCCTTGTGGCCTAGAATTCCAGTTGCTTGGATATCAAGAGAACAACTCCCATAAAGTTCTGGAGGAATTGGAACCCAAGATTCCTGGTCCCTTTTCAAAAGACACACTAAAAATGTGGCGACATAGAAGCCCAGATTGCTGTTTACACCTTCTCAACAGCCTTTGTAGATTTAAGCGATTGCGAACTCCAAGAACCGGATTCCCTTTCCGTTCTCAGCAAGATGCCCTGAATTTCCCTATACATGTGGATTCCAAAACTCTGTGTACAAAAATTCAGATGCCCAGATGTTTTCTAGGGACGTGGAATCCATGAATCCTGGTTACATTTTAATAATTCGTACTAATAATTGGCAACTGCAAAACAATCCACCACTCAATAAATAAAGTACAAAATGGACATTTATGGATTACCAAGGTCATCTTAAGACCAAAGTTACATCCAAAAACGGCAATATGATATATTTTCCGGGAATCTGCCTTTAATTGTCCCGAGGAACTAAGACATTTGTACTACCAGATACCCGATTACAACTCTCAAAAGGACCGGAAGGTTGCAGGAGTTCTGAAATGACTGATTCATAATACCCTCAAGCCAAATATCTATGAAACATGAGATGAGTTCAAAGCCTTTATTCTTTTTCATACCGCAGTAAGACACCCTGAGAATTTTTCGTATTGTCGACTAGTGTATCACAGATTCCTTATTCTTCTTTACCGAGGGGTCATGTAATGTCCTGTGTATGAGGACTCCAGTTCCCCAGAATCCTGTTCAGAATACATGATTCTTGTTTTGCCATTCGCAAGGTATCCTGTAGATATTGTGATGGAGGAACTATGTAAAAGAGGTTTCTTAGTTCTCCTTAGCTAGAGATCATGTAGATTCTGCATATGAGGACTGCTATTACCTATGTTCCAGCTTCTAAACCCTGATTCTTGTTTAGCCCACAGCAAATGGCCTGTTGATTTTTGGGATGGAGGACTGCTATAACCCCGATTCTTTTTCACCCTTTTCAAGGGACTGTGTATTTTCCTGTATATTAGGACTCTCATTAGATACATCCTGATTCGAAACTCTGATTCTTTTTAGAACTTGCCAATATGCTCTGTAGATTTTGGAATTGAGGACTCGTGTAACACAGATTCCATATTCTTTCTTCGCAAAAGGTCATGTAGTTGCCTGTAAATAAGGACTCCATTTTCCATATTCATGCTCGAAAACACCATGATTCGTGTTTAGCCCATAGGAAGATGACCTTAAGCTTTTTGGGATTGAAAACCCGAGTAACGCAGATTCCTTATTCTTACTTAGCAATAGGCAGTGAGGTTTCCTTTATGTGAGGACTCCCATTACCCAGATCCTTACTTCAAAAACCTGATTCGTGATTACATCTTAGGAAGACGTCCTGTAGTGTTTGGGATTGAGGACTCATATAAGGAAATTTCCTTATACTTCCTTAGCAATATGTCGTGTAGTTTCCTGTATATGACGACCTCCATTACCCAGCTTCCTGTTTAACTCTGCAGGATGCCGAGACAGTCCCTGGTGACTGAGAATTACAGTTTGTGGATATCAAGAGAAAGATGTCCATAATATTCTTTGAGAACTGGAATCCAAGATTTCTGGTTCCCGTTCACAATACCTCCCCAAAATGTGGAATATTCCAAACCCAAAACCCCAATTCCTACCTGCCCACCCAAGAGAATTTTCTGTACCTTGAGGTCACTTGAGTCAAGGAATTTTGTACCAATATACCCTTTGATTCTGGGGAATATGATTATGGTCGTACATGGTTCCAGTAAAGAAAAGGATTTCTATGGCCAAATCCTTGATTACAACTAACAAGAGGACCAGAAAGATCCCGAGGATCTGTAATGACATATTTAGCATATCCACGGAGAAAGTAGCTCTGAAAATGTAGGGACCCAGAAGCGAAGATTGCTGATTAAACCTTTTCAAGAGGCCCTGTAGTTACCGGAAAATGGGAACTCCTAGAACCAGATTTCATTTTAACTCTCAGTAAGATGCCCTGATTTTTCCTGTCAATTTGGATTACAAATTCAGTATATCAAAATACAGATGCCCAGAAGTTTCCTAGTTTCGGGGATTCTATGATTCCTGGTGGCCATTAAAAGTATTTAGTAAATGTTTCGCAAGTGCGAAACCCTATCCTTTCTCAAAATATAAAGAGACATGGAAGGGGAAGGATTACAGGGTTCACTATAAGACCAGAGTTACATCCAAATATGACAAGAAGATTATTTTTGTCCTGGAATCTGGCCTTAGTTGTTCTGAGGAAGCTAACGGACTTGGAGTGCCCAATACCATTTACAACTTTTAAGAGGACCAGAATGTTGCTGGAGTCCTGAAATGACCGATTCATAATATCCGAATGCTAAATTGCTCTGAAACATTTGGGGAACTTGAAGATCTGTTTCTGTTTGTCCCATAGCAGACAATCTGGGAATTTCTGGATTGA
>NW_007258580.1:0-1497 GCF_000164805.1 Carlito syrichta
CCTGCTTCATTCTCAGCAAGACACCAAGATATTTCCTGGTGACCTAGAATTCCAGTTGCTTGGATATCAATAGAAAGACTAACATAAAACTCTGGATGAACTGGAAACAAAGATTCCTGGTCCCTTTTCCAAAGACACACTAAAAATGTGGCGACATAGAAGACAGATTGCTGATTATACCTTATCAAGAGACTTTGTAGATATAGGCGATTGAGAACTCCAAGAACCGGATTCCCTTTCCGTTCTCACCAAATGTCCTGAATTTCCCTCTCCATGGGGATTCCAAAATTCTATGTACAAAAATGCAGATGCCTAGATATTCCTAGGAACATTGAATCCATGGATACTGGTTACATTTTAATAATTCGTACTAAATATTTGGCAACTGCAAACCCTCGGCCCCTCTACCAATAAAGTACAAATGGAAATTTAAGGATTACCAAGTTCATCTTAAGACCAAAGTTACATCCAAATTTGGCAATATGGTACTTTTTCCCAGAAATCTGGCCTTAATTGTCCCGAGGAACTTAAGGGATTTGTATTACCAGATACCCGATTACAACTCTCAAGAAGACCAGAATGTTGCTGGAGTCCTGAAATGACTGATTCATAATACCCACAAGCCAAATATCTCTGAAACATGAGACGAGCTCGAATCCTTGATTCTTGTTTATACCGCAGCAAGATGCTCTGAGAATTTTTTGAATTGTGGACTAGTGTATCACAGATTTGTCAGTGTCCAGCACTGAGCAAGGGTGGGTTAGGACCCGCACCGGAGAATCTGGATGGCAAGAAGAGACCACTCGGAAACAGTCTGTTCAGGACTGAAGCCAAATTTTATTCGGACTCCTTCCAACTTATATACCATTTTCTATACTCTCCAGCAGTGTGATAATCACTCACTGGAGGTGTACATTTTCCATGCTTTACAAACTATGCATCACAAGGCCACCACGAGAAATGCAATTTCCAAGGAAACAATTTGAACTCCATGATGCCTGTCGTGCTTACATTAAGGTCACAGGTGCACAATTTCAATACAAATCGTTCAAAGTGTTTTCCATAATGTTCAATGAATCATTCATATTATACTCTTTGTTCTATACCCTGAGTAATACAAAAAAACGTTTCTAAGTTAACTCTAGGTTGAATCCAAGTTCACTGACTCCTAATATTTTTAACGATTAATATTATCAACTTAACACTATACTATAATCTATAAGTTTACTTAAATGACTTAGCTGTTAGTTATACTATTATCCTATTATGATTTAACGTAATGCCTTATAACTCAGTAAAACTTATTCTTAAACTACCAAACTTTCCTATAATTCATATGTTTCTTATGTCTAAACTTTAATTTTTATATAATCTAATGATTGACCTTTAATACTATGCCATATCATATTAAGCTAATACCTCATCATTAATTCTTTCATAAATCATATACTAACTATTACACTTGAATAATGTAGCAAAAGGAAACAAAACAGCAAG
>NW_007258580.1:2322-6356 GCF_000164805.1 Carlito syrichta
GATGACCTGTTGATTTTAAGAACTGAGGACTGCTATAACCCCAATTCTTTTTCACACTGGGCAAGGGGCTGAGTATTTTCCTGTATTTGGACTCTCATTAGATACATCCTGCTTTGAAACTCTGATTCTTTTCAGAACTTTCCAAGATGCTCTGTAGATTTTTGGAACTGAGGACTCGTGAAACCCAGATTCCTTATTATTTCTTAGCAAAAAGTCATGTAGTTGCCTGTAAATAAGGACTCCATTTTCCAGATTCATGCTCGAAAACACCATGATTCGTGATTAGCCCATAGCATGAAGACCTTCAGCTTTGTGGGACTGAGGACCTAAGTAACGCAGATTCCTTATTCTTACTTAGCAATAGGCAGTGAAGTTTCCTTTATGTGAGCACTCCCATTGCCCAGATTCCTACTTCAAAAACCTGATTCGTGGTTACGTCTTAGGAAGACAGCCTGTAGTTTTTGGAATTGTGGACTCATATAAGGAAGATTCCTTATACTTCCTTAGCAATATGAGGTGTAGTTTCCTGTATATGACGACCTCCATTACCCAGCTTCTTGCTTCACTCTGCAGGATGCCAAGACAGTTCCTGGTGATCGAGAATTCCAGTTTATTGGATATCAAGAGAAAGACGTCCATAATGTTCTTTGGGAACTGGAATCCACGATTCCTGGTTCCCCTTCACAAGACCTTCACAAAATGTGGAATATTCCAAATACAAAACCCCAATTACTACCTTCCCACACACAAGAATTTTCTGTAGTTTGAGGTCACCTGAATGGAGGAATTTTATACCAATATACCTTTTGATTCTGGGGAATATGATTATGGCCGTAGATGGTCCCAGGAAACAAAAGGATTTCTAAGGTCAAATCCTTGATTACAACTAACAAGATGACCAGAAAGATCCTGAGGATCTGTAATGACAGATTTAGTGTATCCACGGAGCACGTAGCTCTGAAAATATAGGGACCCAGAAGTCCAGATTGCTGATTAAACCTTATCAAGAGGCCCTGTAGATTCCGGAAAATGAGAAACACTAGAACCGGATTTCCTTTTAATTCTCAGTAAGATGCCCTGATTTTCCTGTGGATTTGGATTCCAAATACAGTATATCAAAAGATAGATGACCAGAAGTTTCCTAGGTTCTTGGAATCCATGATTCCTGGTTACCATAAAATTGCGTAGCAAACATTTGACAAGGGCAAAACCCTTGTCCCTGCTGAAAATAAAATGAGACACGGAAGAAGAAGGATTACAGGGTTCACCTTAAGACTAGAGTTACATTCAAATATGGCAAGACGATTCTTTTTGTCCTGGAATCTGGCCTTATTTGTTCTGAGGAACCTAATGGACTTCGAGTGCCCAATACCATTTACAACATTTTTAGAGGACCAGAATGTTGCTGGAGTCCTGAAATGACCGATTCATAATATCCGAATGCTAAATTGCTCTGAAACATTTGGGGAACTCGAAGATCTGTTTCTTGTTTGTCCCATAGCAGACAACCTGGGAATTTTTTGGATTGAGGGTGCATACAACAATGATTCTTTATTCGTACTTAGTTGGAGACCATGTAGTGTCCTGTATGTGAGGACTCTCTCTTGATTCCTGTTTTGAAACACTGATTCTTGTTTAGCACTTAGGAAGAAGTCATTCAGATTTTTGATAGAGGAACCATGAAAAACATTTCTTCCCTTTTATTAGCACGAGGCCATGTAGTTTCCTGTATATGAGGATAGCTATTATCCACATTCATGCCTCGAATCCCTGATTCTTCTTTAGCCATCAGCATGATGCCCTGTAGATTTTCAGGACTGAGGACTCGTATAACGCAGATTCCTTATTTTTATCAACAGCCGTGCAGGTACCTGTATATGAGTACTCCTGATGACAGATACAGGCGTCAAAAGCTTGATTCTTGTTTAGATCTTAGGAAGACGTCATATATTTTTTTGGAGATTGAGAAAACATGTCACCCACATTCCTTATTCTTTCTTAGGAAAAGTCAATGTATTTGTGTGTATATGAGCATTTCATTTCCCTAGTTCATGCTTAAAAGACCCAAATTCGTGTTTAGCCCTTAGCAAGAAACCCTGCAGTTTTTTTGTGGTGGAGAAAACGTGTAAACCAGATTCCTTATTCTTTTTTTGCAATAGACAGTGCAGTTTCCTCTATATGAGGACTACCATTATCCAGACTCCTACTCCCAAATGCTGAATGGTGGTTATCTCTTAGCAAGACGGTCTTTTAGTTTTTAGGATGGAGGCCTCGTGTAACCAAGATTCTTTTTTCTTCTGTAGCAACAGGTCGTGTAGTGTTCTGTATATGAGAACTCCCATTACTGAAATTCCTGCTTCACTCTCAGCAAGACGCCAAGATATATCCTGGTTACCTAGAATAACAGTTACTTGGATATCCAGAGAAAGACTGCCATAAATTTCTTGAGGAATTGGAACCCAAGATTCCTGGTCCCTTTTCAAAAGTCACACTAAAAATGTGGCGAAATAGAAGCCCAGATTGCTGACTAAACCTTATAAAGAGACTTTGTAGAATTAGACGATTGAGAACTCCAAGAACTGGATTCCATTTCCGTTCTCAGCAAGATGCCCTGAATTTCACTGCCCATGTGGATACCAAAATTCTGTGTACAAAAATGCAGGTCCCCAGATGTTTCCTAGCATCGTGGAATCCATGGATCCTGGTTACATTTTAATAATTCGTACTAAATATTTGGCAACTGCAAAACCCTCAGTCCCTCTACAAATAAACTACAAACGGAAATTTTAGGATTAACAATTCATCTTAAGACCAGTGTTATATCCAAATATGGCAATATGATACTTTTTTCCGGGAATCTGGTCTTAATTATCCCGAGGAACATAAGGAATTTGTACTACCAGATACCTGATTACAAGTCTCAAGAGGACCAGAATGTTGCTGGAGTCCTGAAATGACTGACTCATAATACACACTAGCCAAATATCTCTGAAATACGAGAGGAGCACGAAGCCTTGATTATTGTTTATACCGCAGCAAGACGCCCTGAGAATTTTTCAGATTGTGGACAAGTGTATCACAGATTCCTTATTCTTCTTTACCAAGGGGCCATTTAATGTCCTGTATATGAGGACTCCCTTTCCCAAGAATCCTGTTTGGAAACCCTGATTCTGGTTTTGCCATTAGCAACAGGTCATGTAGATATGGTGACGGAGGAACCGTGTAAAAGAGGTTTCTTAGTTCTCTTTAGCTACAGATCATGAAGAATCAGCATATGAGGACTGCTATTACCTATGTTCCAGCTTCTAAACCCTGATTCTTGTTTAGCCCACAGCAGATGGCCTGTTGATTATAAGGATTGAGGTCTGCTATAACCCCGATTTTTTTCAGCCATGGCAAGGGGCTGTGTCTTTTCCTGTATATTTGAACTCTCATTAGATACATCCTGCTTCAAAACTCTGATTCTTTTTAGAAATTTCCAAGATGCTCTGTACATTTTTGGGACTGGGGTCTCATGTAACCCAGATTCCTTATTCTTTTTTAGCAAAGGTCATGTAGTTGCCTGTAAATAAGGACTCCATTTTCCAGATTCAAGCTCGAAAACACCATGATATGTGTTTAGCCCATAGCAAGATGACCTTAAGCTTTTTTGGGATTGAGGACCTGAATAACGCAGATTCTTATTCTTACTTAGCAATAGGCAGTGAAGTTTCCTTTATGTGAAGACTCCCATTACCCAGATTCCTACTTCAGAAACCTGATCCGTGGTTACGTCTTAGGAAGACGGCCTGTAGTTTTTGGGATTGAGGACTCATATGAGGAAGATTCCTTATACTTCCTTAGCAATATGACGTGTAATTTCCTGTATATGATGACCTCCATTACGCAGCTTCCTGCTTCACTCTGCACGATGCCGAGACACTTCCTGGTGACCGAGAACTCCAGTTTTCTGGATATCAATAGAAAGACGTCCATAATGTGCTTTGGGAACTGGAATCCAGATTCCCGGTTCCCCTTCACAAGACTACCACAAA
>NW_007258580.1:7534-8174 GCF_000164805.1 Carlito syrichta
AAAACAGATTTCTTCTCTTTTATTAGCAAGAGGACCATGTAATTTCCTTATATGAGGATTGCTATTACCCCCCATTCATGCCTCGAATCTTGATTCTTCTTTAGGCGTCAGCAAGATGCCCTGTAGATTTTCAGGACTGAGGACTCATATAACTCAGATTCCTTATTTTTAGTAAGAGTCGTCAATTTACCTGTATATGAATACTCTTGTTCATAGGTACATGTGTCAAAATCTTGATTCTTGTTTAGATCATAGGACCACGCCATGTAATTTTTTGAAAATTGAGAAAACATGTCTCCCACATTCCTTATACTTTCTTAGGAAAATCAGTTCATTTGCCAGTTTATGAAGATTTCATTTCCCTATGCTTCAAAACCGTAATTCGTGTTTAGCCCTTAGCAAGAAATCCTGAAGTTTTATTGGGATGGAGGACACGTGTAAACCAGATTCCTTATTCTCCTTAGCAACAGACAGTGCAGTTTCCTGTATATTAAGACTCCCATTATCCAGATTTCTACTCCCAAAACCTGAATTGTGGTTATCTCTTAGCAAGACGGTTTATAATTTTTTGGGATGGAGGCCGCGTTTTACCAAGATTCCTTATTCTTCCGTAGCAACATGTCGTGTAGTGTTCTGTATG
>NW_007258581.1:0-3084 GCF_000164805.1 Carlito syrichta
AGACCAGCCTAGGCCAAGTAGTGAGACCTCATCGCTCTCCGGGACACAAGCACTGAGCCATGCGTGGTGGCACATGCACCGTGGCTACACAGAATGCAGTGGTCTACGTCCTGTGGTGTGCCTTTGTGTTGCCCCCACTGACAGCACGTGTGAGTACAGGCCTGGCACCATGGCTCATGGCCGTCAGTCCCGGGCCCTAGGAGGCTGATGTGGGAGGCTGCCTGAGTCCTTGGGTAGAGACCAGCCTGTGCAGAGATCAGTCCAGGCAATGTGGCCAGACCTCGTCTCGGTGAGAGGGCCCCAAATTCGAATCAGGTGTGGCAGACCTCGGAGTCCAGGTTGCTCAGGGGCCAAGACAGGAGGACCACCTCAGCCCTGCAGGACAAGGCCCCAGAAGCCAGGATCATGCTGCCATGACCCAACACAGCTGTTGGAGACTCCAGTGACAAAAAAGACACCTCAAACTTGTGTCATGATGGGCATTCACGACTCCCCAGGGAAGGGTTCACACAGCTGTGGGATGATGGAGTGATCAGGAGAGGAAGGGTCACTCCCTCCACCTGAAGTAGGCAGACCGGGTGACCAGAACGTGGGCTGGCCATGGCATTGCTGGACCTCCTTGTTCACTCTATGCCTGATGGCCACCCTAACTTGGAGCAGTCTTTTCCTTGAGCTCACATGTGTATTGACTGTGGCATGAGTGTTGATAGTGGAGGTAGGATTTCTGGGATGCATGGCTGAAGGCATGAGACGGACTTGCCAGGAGGCCAACTTTGAAGCCAAACACAAAGGCAGGTGGGAACATGCCTTTTCCTCTCCCATCCCTGAGGGTGACTACTCACCCTGGGTGACAGGGGTTGTGGTCGTGGCGGTGGTGGTGATTTTTGTTATTGGAGTTGGAAACCTGCTCTGTCACCCAGGCCTTAGTGCAGGAGCATGGTCACAGACACTGCGGACTCCACTTGTCCTGATCAAGTGATCTTCCCATCTTGGTCCACCAAGTGGCTGGAACCACCGACCTGAGCCACAGGGCCAGGCTTATCTTTGGATTTATTTTTGATGTCCGAGATGGGGTCTTACCACATGTTTCAGGCTGGTGTCAAACCCACAGCTCAGGCTATCCACTTTCCTGCACCTCCAAAGAACCGGGATGCATGGCTGAGACCCTCAGACCAGCCTGTGGTTGTGGTGGTTGGTATTATTCTGAGTTGGAGTCCAGTTCTGTTGCCAGGACCAGAGTTTAGGGTTCTGCTCTCAGCCACCGCGGCCTCCACAAGTTGGGCTCCAGCAATCCACCCAGAGTGACCTCCTGAATGACCAAAATGGAAGGCCTGCGCCATGAAGTTCGGCTCATTTTTTTGACTTCTTGTAGAGATGTGGTCCGGGCAAGGTGCCCGGGCTGTTCTTGAATCCGGGGGCTCAGTCCATCCTCTCTTATCAGCCTCCAGAGCACCGGGATGAGAGACGTGAGCCCTCGTGCTTGGAATCCACACCCCTCTTGGGGCCCCAGAGCAAGGTCCACTACTATCCGATGACCTGTGACCCCGGAGAGGGCGGCCATAGTAACCTGCCGGGACCTCTGCAGGGGGAGTGCCTGGCACATGGGCATGTCACCGCCAGGGCTCCCACCCCTCCTCCAGCCTTGTTCTTCAGGGTGGACCCACTCGCTTATCCCAGGGGCCACCTCAGGGATAGGGACGTCATGACTCTCAAACCTTCAGGGGGCAGGGACGGCCGAGTGACCCACATATGTCTCCTTGGCATTTGGGGAGACTGAGATGGGAAGATGGCTGGAGCCCAAGAGGTCACGACCAGGCTGGACACCATAGCAAGACCACACCTCGACCACAAGCAAAACCCAGAAAACCTTGGGTGGGGCAGACCTCGACAAGAGGATCACATTCGACCCAGAGTTCAAGACCAGGCAAAATAACAGGATGTTGATGAAATGGGAAGCCTGTGATCACAGGAGTTTGGGAGACTGTGCCGAGAGGATGACCCAACTTGGCTGGTTTGATAGCAGCCTGGACAACCTAGTGAGGAAAGAAAAGAAAGAAAGAAAGAAAGAAAGAAAGAAAGAAAGAAAGAAAGAAAGAAAGAAAGAAAGAAAGAAAGAAAGAAAGAAAGAAAGGGTGTAAGGATGGTAGAAAGAAAGGAAAGAAAGAAATCCATTCTCCTGCAAACCTTCTTCCCTCAGTCCTTCCCCCATGCTGCCCCCAATGTGAAAGTCCCCCAAGCTTGGCACCTTTCACCCACAAATCCCTCCTATGGCTGCTCCCACTTTGATGTGGGAGTACCCAAGTCTCCCTGGCCAGGTTCTTGTCAACTCTCCTTTCAAAGATGTGAAATGTGCCTCAGGAAGGCCGACCCTCCAACTCAGTGATGAGGACTTTCCACCAAGAAAGTCAAGGGACACATCCCTCACTCACCCAAAGACATTTCTTCCCCTCATCCCATTTTTCCTGGATCTAAAGACAGTCACCCTGTGAACACACCACACACAGCTGAAAATCTGTGTACGATTCTGATGCTTTTGGAGACAGGGTATGGCTCTGTGGTCCAGGCTGGGACCCAAGGACACAGCTGACATTCACCACCAACCTCGAAATCGCGGGATCCAACGATGCTCCCGCCTCAGCCTATGGAGTGGCCAGGAAGATGGGCACCTCGACCCCAGACCCCCTTTTTATGAGTGTGGAAATAGGGTCTCCTTGTGTGGCCTGGGATGACCTTGGGCTCCTGGGCTCCAGCCATTCTCCAGCCTCGGCCTCCCAGAGTGCTGGGATTCCAAATGTGGGCTGACGCACCAGGCCTTCTAGTTCGTTTTCGAGGAAGAATCAAATTCGGGTTCTGGAGCTCATTCTCGCCATCACAGTGCTTTGGGCAGCTGAGGCCAGTGTTTGGCCCGAGCCCATGGGCCGAGACCTGCACAGGCACCTCAGCGAGACTCGTCTTTACCCTCCATCCCAAAAGAGCCGGGCATTGGCATGCGCCTGTTGTTCTGGCTCTTGGTAAGCCCAGGGAAAAGGTCACAGGAGCCCAGTGGGCCAAAGCTGTGGTGGCTGGAAGCGAGTCACCACCCTC
>NW_007258582.1:0-799 GCF_000164805.1 Carlito syrichta
CGACTCCAGCAACATTCTGGTCCTCTTAAGAGTTGTAAACGTGTAACTGGTAGTACAAGTCCCTTAGGTTCCTCGGACAACTAAAGACAGATTCCCGGACAGAAGTATCTTCTTGCAGTATTTGAAAGTAACACTAGTCTTAAGATGAACTTGGCAATTCTTATATTTCCTTTTGTACTTTTATTTGGAGAGGGGCAGAGGGTTTTGCAGTTGCCAAATATTTAGGACGAATTATTAAAATGTAACCGGAATCATGGATTCCTCGTCCCTAGAAAACATCTGGGCATTTGCATTTTTGTATACAGAGTTTTGGAATCCACATAAACAGGGAAAATCAGGGCATCTTGCTCAGAACGGAAAGGGAATCCGGTTCTTGTAGTTCTCAAACGGCTATAACTACAAGGTCTCTTGTTAAGGTTTAATCAGCTATCTGGGCTTCTATGTCGCCACGCTTTTAATGTGTCTTTTGAAAAGGGAACCAGGAATCTTGGGTTCTAATTCCACAAGACCTTTTTGGGAGTCTTTCTCTTGATATCAAAGCAAGTGTAATTCTAGGTCACCAGGAAATGTATCGGCGTCTTGCTGAGAATGAAGCAGGAATTTCAGTAATGGGAGTCCTCATACACAGAACACTACACGACCTGTTGCTACGGAAGGATAAGAAATCTTTGGTACTCGAGTCCTCCATCCCAAAAATCTACATAGCGTCTTGCTAAGAGATAAGAACCAATCAGATTTTGAGAGTAGGAATATGGGTAATGGGAGTCCTCATATAAAGGAAACTGCACTTTCTATTGAT
>NW_007258582.1:2364-3865 GCF_000164805.1 Carlito syrichta
TAAGGAAGAATAAGGAATCTGTGATACACGATTCCCCAATCAAAAAATTCTCAGGGTGTCTTGCTATGGGATAAACAAGAATCAGGGCTCAAGTTCGTCACATGTTTCGGAGATATTTGCCTTGTGGGTATTATGAATCAGTCATTTCAGGACTCCAGCAACATTCTAGTCCTCTTGATAATTGAAAACGTTTATCTGGTAGTACAAGTCTTTAGGGTCCTCGGACAATTAAGGCCAGATTCCCAGAACAAATGTATCTTCTTGCTGTATTTGAATGTAAATCTGGTCTTAAGCTGAACTTGGTAATCCTTAAATTTCCGTTTGTACTTTTATTTGGAGAGGGTCTGAGGGTTTTGCAGTTGCCAAATATTTAGTACGATTTATTAAAATGTAACCAGGAATTTGATGGGTATTGCATTGAATTTGTAGATTGCCTTAGGTAAGATGGACATCTTCACAATGTTGATTCTTCCAATCCATGGGCATGGGATATATTTCCATTTGTTTGTGTCAACTTTGATTTCTCTGAGCAGTGTTTTGTAGTTATCCTTGTAAAGGTCTTTCACCTCTCTGGTTAGGAAGATGCCAAGGTATTTCAATTATTTTGTGGCTGTGGTGAATGGAATTGTGTTTTTTATTTGGGATTCTGTTTGTTTATTATTGGTGTAGAGAAATGCGATTGTCTTTTGTACATTTATTTTGATCCTCAGACTTTGCCAAAGTTCTTTATCAGTGTAAGGAGGTTTTTGACAGATTCTCTCGGGTTTTCAAGGTATACAATCATGTCGTCTGCAAAGAGAGATAACTTGATTTCCTCTTTTCCTATTTGGATACCCCTGATTGCCTTCTCTTCTATGATTGCTCGAGCCAGGACTTCCAATATTATGTTGAATAGGAGGGGTGAGAGAGGACATCCTTGTGTTGTTTCAGTTTTCAGGGGAAATGGTACATATACACGATGGAAAACTACAGAGCCATAAAAAAGAACAAAATCATGAATTTCGCAACAACCTGGATGGAACTAGAGGCTATAATACTGTGTGACCTCTCACAGAAACAAAGATCCGAGTATCACATATTCTCACTCATATATTGGAACTTAAACATCCAATGCAATACTATACGAAAACGACTGACTGTACTGGGAAACTATGGTTGGGGGAGGGAGATGGGATTAACAGTAGCAAATATCTGTCTGGGAATGGGGAAACACCCCATATCAACAGGGTGCCTAAATGAAACGCAATTGTATACCTAAGCCTTAACTGTCCCACACAACTTCAAAATAAAAAAAAATGTAACCAGGAATCATGGATTCCACGTCCCTGGGAAACATCTGGGTATCTGCAATTTGTATACAGAGTTCTGGAATCCACATAGACAGGGAGAATCTGGGTATCTTGCTGAGAACTGAACGGGAATCCATGAACGGGTTTATTGGAGTTCTTATCGCCTAAATTTACAAGGTCTCTTGATAAGTTTCATGAGCATTCTGGGCTTC
>NW_007258582.1:4943-5751 GCF_000164805.1 Carlito syrichta
CGACACTACACGGCCTCCAACCAAGGACGAATAAAGAATTTTTGTTGTACTATTCCTCAATTCAAGAAATTCCCAGGGTGTCTGCTATGGCACAAACAAGAAACAGGGCTTTGAACTCCCCAAATGTTTTGGAGCAATTTAGCATGCAGATATTACGAATCGGTCATTTCAGGACTCCAGTAACATTGTGGTCCTCTTGAAAGTTGTAAAGGAGTATCGGGCACTCCAAATCCGTTAGGTTCCTCAGAACAACTAAGGCCAGATTCCAGAACACAAAGTGTCCTCTTGCCATATTTGGATGTAACTCTGCTCTTAAGGTGAACCTTGTAATCCTTCAGCTTCCATTTCTCTTTTTATTTTGAGAGGGTATATAAGTTTTGCAGTTACCAAATGTTTAGTACGTATTTTTAAAGGTAACCAGGAATCATGGATTCCACGTTCCTAGGAAACTTCAGGGCATCTGTCTTTTTGTATACAGTGTTTGCAATCCACATCGACAGGGAAATCAGGGCATCCTGCAGAGAACGAAAAGGAAATCAGGTTCCAAGAGTTCTCATTAAACAGAGTCTACTGGATCTCTTGATAAGGTTTATCAGCCATCTGGACTTCTGTGTCCCTACATTTTTCAGAGTTACTTGCTCTGTGGATATGCTAAATCTTTCATTACAGATCCACATGAACTTTCTGGTCCTCTTGTTAGTTGTAATCAAGGATCTTGTCCTACACATCCTTTTCTGTCCCAGGAACATCTACGACCATAATCATGTTCCCCAGATCAATGGCATATTGGTACAAAGTCCCTCGATTC
>NW_007258583.1:0-322 GCF_000164805.1 Carlito syrichta
CCTCAAATCCCAAAAATCTACAGGGAGACTTACAAAGGGAGAAAAAAGTATCAGGGATTTGAAGCACGAATCTGGGGAATGGGAGTCCTCATATACAGGAAACTTCACAACCGCTTGCTAAGGATGAACAAGGAATCCGGGTGACACATGAAAAATCTACAGGGCGTCTTTCTAAGAAGTAAACATGAATCAGAGTTTCAAAGCAGGAATCTCGTAATGGGAGTCTTCATACACAGGAAACGACACAGCCTCAACCTAAGAAAGGATAAGAAATCTGGTTTTCACGAGTCCTCCATGCCAAAAATCTACTGGGTGTCTTGCT
>NW_007258583.1:1843-8677 GCF_000164805.1 Carlito syrichta
CAATCTGGGCTTCAGATTCCCTACATTTTTAAGAGCTACTAGCTCCATAGATACCCTTAACCAGCCATTACTGATCCCCAGGAACATTCTATTCTCTTGATAGTTGTAATCGATGATCTGGCCCAAATATACTTTGATGTCTTATGAACAACTAGGACCATAATCAGGTAACCCAAGAATCAAACGGTATATTGGTACAAAATCCCTCGATTCAGGTTACGTCAAACTACAGAAATTTATTGTGGTCTTTCTGGTGGGAATTTGGACATGGGTTTAGGAGAGTCCACATTTTGGCGAGGTCTTGTTAAGGGAAACCAGGAATCTTGTATTCCAGGGAACTTCTGACCTTTTGGGCTTATGCTTATTGGTATACAAGAGGTTTTACTTCCACGTCGCCAGGTATCTTCCGGGAGTCTTACTGAGAACAAAATGAATCTGGGTTATGGGGGACGCCAATCCAAGAATTCTACCTGGACACCTTATAATGGCTAATCTGGAATCTGGTATTCCATTTCCACACATTCGTTAGGGCTACAGGCCTCTTGGATATGACAATTTTGTCATTATAGAGTCTCAGCAATCTTCTGGTCTTCTTGATAGTTGACACTGACAATGTGGACCCTGAAGTCCGTTGTTTTCCTCAGGACAACAAAGGCAGATTCCAGGATCCAAAGAATCTAATCGCCATATTTGTATGTAACTATCGCCTAAAGAGGTACCTTGTAATCCTGAAAGATCTGTTTGACCTTCTGTTCCGATAGGGTCCTGGTGTTTTGAGGTAGCCAAATATTTATTAAGTACTGCTAAGTGTAACCAGGATTCATGGATTCCACGAACCTAGGTAATTTCTGGGCATCTGCCTATTTGTGTACAGAGTTTTTGGATCCACATCACGAGGGAAAATCAGGGCTTCTTCTTGAGAACGAAAATGAAATCGGGTTCTAGTAGTTCTCTTTCGCCAGGATCTACAGGCCCACTTGATAAGGTTTAATCAGCAATCTGGGCTTCAGGTTCCCTACATTTTTCAGAGCTACTAGCTCCGTAGATACACTTAATCAGTCATTACCGATCCCCAGGAACATTCTATTCTCTTGATAGTTGTAATCGATGATCTGGCCCAAATATCATTTTATTTCTTATGAAAAACTAGGACCATAATCAGGTACCCCAGGAATCAAACGGCATATTGGTACAAAAATCCCTCGATTCACGTTACGTCAAACTACAGAAATTTCTTGTGGTCTTTCTGGTGGGAATTTGGACATGGGTTTAGGAGAGTTCACATTTTGGAGAGGTCTTGTTAAGGGGAACCAGGAATCTTGGAATCCAGTTCCCCAATAACCTTATGGGAGTCTATCTCTTGATATTCAAAAAACTGGAATTCTAGGTCACCAGGAAACTTCTCAGCACCTTGCTGAGAATGTAGCAGAAATCTGGGTAATGGGTGTCCTCATATACAGGAAACTACATGGCCTCTTGCTAAGGAAGAATAAGAAATTTTGGTTGCACGAGTCTTCAGCCTAAAAATCCACAGGATGTCTTAATAAGAGGTAACCATGAATCAGGTTTTTAATGTAGAAATCTGGGTATTGGGAGTCCTCAAATACAGGAAACTGGACTGCTTATTGCTAAGAAAGAATAAGGAATCTGTGATACACGTGTCCACAATCCCTTGAAACTTCAGGGCGTCTTGCTAAGGGCTGAACACAAATCAGGACTTTTGAAACATGAATCTGAGGAAATCGGGTCCTCATTTACAGGCAAATACACGGTCTTTTGCTATGAAAGAATAAGGAATCTGGGTTGCACGTGTTCTCTATCCCAAAAGAACTGCAGGGCCACTTACTAAGGGTTAAACAATAATAAGGGATTAGAAGCAGGAATGTGGGTAATAGTCCTCATAACAGGAAACTTCGAGGCCTCTTCCTAAGGAAAAATATGAAAGCTGTTTTACGAGGTTCCTCAGTCCCAAAATCTACATGGTGTCTTGCTAAGGGCTAAACAAGAATCATGGTTTCAAAACAGGAATCTGGGAAAAGGGAGTCCTCATATACAGGACACTACATGGCCTCCAGCGAAGGAAGAATAAGTAATCTGTGTTATACGAGTCCTCAATCAGAAAAAATTCTCAGGACGTCTTGCTACTGGACAAACAAGAATCAGGCCTTCTAGCTCCCTTCACGTTTTGGGGCTATATAGCATGTGGATATTATTAATCAGTCAATTCAGGACTCCAGCAACATTCTGGTCCTCTTGGTAGCAGTAAACGGGTATCTTGCACTGCAAGTCCGTTGGGCTCCACAGGACAACTAAGGCCAGAATCCAGCACAAAAGGGATCATCTCGCCATATTTGCATGTAACTCTTGGTCTCAAGATGAACTTTGTAATTCTCAAACTTCCATTTGTCCTTTTATTTTGAGAGGGGCCGAGTGTTTTGTAGTTGCCAAATGTTTGGTAAGTATTTTGAAAGGTAAACAGGAATCACGGATTCCCCGAACCTAGGAAACTTGTGGGCATGTACCTTTTTGTATACAGGGTTTTGGAACACACCTGCACAGGGAAAATCAAGGCATCTTGCTGAGAATGAAAAGGGAATCCGGGTTCTTGAGCTCTCATTCTCCGAAGTCTAAAGGACCTCTTGATGAAGTTTAATCAGGAATCTGGGCTTTTAGGTTCCCATATTGTAAGGGTGTCTTGTGCAAGGGAACCAGGAATCTGGATTCCAATTGCCCAGGAAACTTCTGGAGGTCTTTCAATTGACATCCAAAAAACTTGAATTCCACATCACCACGAAATATCCCGGTATCTTCCGGAGAATTAAGCAGGAATCTGGGTATGGGAGTCCTCATATACAGGAAATTTCATGACTCTTGCGAAGGATGAATAAAGAATCTGGTCTAGATGGGTCCTCAATACCGAAAATCTACAGCGCATCTTTCTAAGGGCTAAACAAGGTCAGGGCTTTGAGCACCCCTCATGTTTTAGAGGTATTTGGCATGTGGATATTACGAATCATTCATTCCTGGACTCAAGCAACACTCTGTTACTCTTGATAGTTGTGAACGAGAATCTGGCCCTACAAGTCCATTTAGATACTCGGATCCTCTGATTCCAGATACAGGACACTAGATATTCTCCCGGATATTTTGTATGTAAGACCTGACTTCAGTGTGACCTCGTACTCCAGAAACTAGTGAGACACTGCTGTTCGTGATAAGGACTTTGGGTTTAGGTGTTCAATTGCTTTAGGAGGTATTATTGGGAGGGAACCAGGAATCTTAATTGCACATCCCCAGGCATATTCTTGTCATTTTTCTATGGGTATACAAGAGTCTAGACTTCCAGGTCAACAGGGAACATCTTGTCGTTTTGCTTAGACCGAAATAGGTATCTGGGTCACAGTGTGCATTGAAAGTTTCTACAAACTTTACCTAAGAGGAACCAAGAAACTCGGTTTTCATGTAATTTCTAAATATCTGGGCATTTGCTAAATTATCCGTAGCTTAAGGCAGGACTCATAAAATAGGAATTGACAGTGACTTTAGTAAATGCTAATCTGGAATCTGAGAGTCCTGGTTCTCATTATTCAGAGCAGCATCCTATATGCATACCACAATTCAGGCATTGCCGTTCCCCAGGAATGTGTTGCACCTCTTGATCGTTGTAACTGAGAATCTGGCCTACTGGTCCATTTGTTTCACAGGGTCCTGTAAGGCCGGATTCCACAATCCACACAATTATCTGCCATTTGTTAATGTGATCACTGGCTTCAGGTTTACCTCATAGTCCAGAAACTACTGCTGGACATTCGTTTTCGCATTGAGAATATGAGATTAGGGGTTTCCACATGTTTAGGATGTATTCTTAAGGGGGAACCAACAATCTTCGGTTCCAGGTCCCGGGGAAACTTCTTAGTGTATGTGTATTGGTATGTAAGAGTTTGTACTTCTACATCACCAGAAAATGTCTGGGCATGTTCCTGATATGAAAAAAAAAGGAATGTGGGTTAGGGAAGACCTCAATCCATTTCTACAGGCTCCGGTATAAGGGCTTATCTGGAATCTGGGCTTTTATCCCTCCAAATTCTTCAAAGCATGTTGCCACTTGGAAAGGACAAGTGTCATTAGAGATTTCCAGCAACCTTCTGGTCCTCTTGATTGTTGTAATCAAGAACAAGTGTATGCAGTTCAATGGGTTTCTCAGCACAACTAAAGGCAGATTACAGGACTAAGCTATCATCTCGCCACATTAGTGTGTAACTCTTGTCTTAAGATGTACCCTGTAATCCTTAAACTTACGTTGTGAATCTATTTGATATGGCTTGGGGGGTGGGGGTTACTATGTATGTAGTACATATTTTTAAAGGTGACCAGGAAACACGGATTCCACTTCCCTGGGAAACAGCTAAGTATCTGTGTATTTGCATACAGAATTTAGGAATCCGGATCGCCAGGGAAAATCAGGCTCTTGCTGAGAACGAGAAGCGAATGCAGGATCAGGTATTCTCAATCGTCAAAATCTATATGGCCTCTTGATAAGGTTTAATGAGGATTCTGGGCTTGTAGGTCCTTCCATTTTTCTCAGTTACTTGCTACGTGGATACCTGAAATATCTTATTACAGATCCAAGAAGATTCCGGTTCTTTCGATTGTTGTAATAGAGTATCTGAACCTACAATTTCGTTTGTTTCTTATCAACATTTTGGGCCATAACCCAGTTCCCCAGGTATCAACTGGCATTTTGCGACAAAATCCCACGCTTCAAGTTTCCTGAAAATAGCGAGATTTCCTGTGGTCAGGATGGTGGAAATTGGGATATTGGGTTTAGCATATTCCACATTTTTACGATGTCTTTTTAAGGGAAACCTGGAAGCTTGAATTACAGTCACCAGAAAGTATATGGGAGTCTTTCTGTTAATATCCAAACAAAAGGCATTATATGTTCATCAGGAAATATCTCAGGAATTGTTGTGAATTAAGCAGGAATTTGTGAAGTAGGAGTCCTCAAATATGGGAAACTACGTAGCCTCTTACTCCGGAAGAATAATGAATCTGGGTTACACGAGTCCTCAAATCCCAAAAACCTACAGGGAGTCTTACTAAAGGAGAAAAATGTATCCGGGATTTGAAGCACGAATCTAGGGAATGTGAGTCCTCATATACAGGAAATTCACAACCTCTTGCTAAGGACGCACAAGGAATCCGGGTGACACATGTCCTCGATTCGAAAAATCTACAGGGCGTCTTTCTGAGATGTAAACAAGAATCAGAGTTTCAAAGCAGGACTCTCGGTAATGGGTATCTTAATACACAAGAAACAACACAGTCTCTACCTAAGAAAGGATAAGGAATCTGCTTTTCATTAGTTCTCCATGCCAAAAATCTATAGGGTGTCTTGCTAAGGGTTAAACAAGAATCAGGGTTTCAAAGCAAGTATCTGGGGATTGGTAGTCCTCATATACAGGAAACTACATGGGCTCTTGCTAAGGAAGAATATAGAATGTGGTTTACATGAGTCACCAATTCCAAAAATGTTCAGGGTGACTTGATAAGGCCTACAAGACTCGGACTTCGAAATTTCCATATTTTTCAGCGCTGTATCCTATGTGCATGTCAGGAATCACTCATTCCAGAAGGCCCACAACATTCTGGTCCTCTTCATAGTTTAAACGAAAATATGGCACTACAAGTCCATTTAGATTCTGGATCCTCTAATGCCAATATCAAGGACACAAGTAATCATCTCGGTGTTTTGAATGTAAGCCCTGAGTTCAGGGTTACCTTGTACTCCAGAAACTTCTGGTAGTTCAGTTTTTCGAAATTAAGGCCTTGGGTTTAGATGTAGGACCATGTTTAGAAGGTATTTTTGGGAGGGCACAGGGTCTTGGTTTACAAGTACATAGGAGTGTTCTGGAGTGTTTCTATTTGGAGCCACGTGTCTGGACAACTAGGGAACGGGGAAACATCTGGTCGTTCTTCCAAGAACGATACAGGACTCTCGGACACTATGTCCCCAGAACGTTTCTACTCATGATACCAATGTGGAACAAAGAAAATCAGTTTGCATGTGACCAGCAAACTTCTGGGCAGTTTTTAATTTTTCCCTGGCTTAAGGTAGTTCTCATACCTAGAAGGCTACAGGAATTTTCTACATGTTAATCAGGAATTTGGAGTCCCAGTCCCCACACTTTTCAGAAGTGATTCATGTATATGTACCACAAATCTGTCATTACCGATTCCAAGGAACCTGCTGCCCCTTTGCTTAGTTGTAATAGAGAATCTGGTCATCTGCTCGGCTTTTTTGGCAGGGGGCTGTAAGGCTAAATTCCACAATCCAAGGAATCAGGTCGCAATTTTTCGTGTAATTTCTGACTTCAGGTTTACCTCGTAATCCACAAACTACTACTGGAATTTTGGATTGATATTCACAACTTGGGATTAGGTGTTCCCCAATATTTAGGACGTATT
Source organism: Carlito syrichta (assembly GCF_000164805.1). Taxonomy (NCBI): domain Eukaryota; kingdom Metazoa; phylum Chordata; class Mammalia; order Primates; family Tarsiidae; genus Carlito; species Carlito syrichta. The sequence goes on from NW_007258583.1 coordinate 8,312, forward strand.
CTTTAAGGGTATCCAGCAATCTTGTATTCCAGGGAACTTCTGACCTTTTGGGTTTATGATTATTGGTATATAAGAGGTTGTACTTCCACGTCACCAGGTGTCTTTCGGGAGTCTTACTGAGAACAAAAAGAATCTGGGTTACGGGGGACGCCAATTCAAGAATTCTACATGGAAAACTTTTAATGGCTAATCTGGAATCTGGGATTCCATTTCCATACATTCATTAGGGTTACAGGCCTCTTGGATATGACAATTTTGTCATTATAGATTCTCAACAATCTTCTGGTCTTCTTGATAGTTGTACCTGAGAATGTAGACACTGAAGTCCGTTGTGTTCCTCAGTACAAATAAGGGCAGATTCCAGGA
>NW_007258584.1:0-773 GCF_000164805.1 Carlito syrichta
TCTTCCTCTCCCAATAACTCCATCTTCCCCCACCCACACGGATCTTTTCCCTGGAAAACCGTGGACGCAGGTTATGACACATGTAGGAGGCATCTTTTTTGTTACTGGCATCTCCATGTGCCAAGCAGGGGCATGGCAGCATGACCGGGGCTCCCTGGGTCTCGACTTTTGTGGCTCAGGAGGTCCTCCCACCTCGGGCCCCGAGCAGCTGGAACTCTGGGGGTCATCACGCCTGAATCGATTTTTGGGACCTCTTGCCGAGAGGTATGGCCACATCACCCTGGCTGGTTTCCAACCCCTGGGCTCAGGCAGCCTCCCACCTCAGCCTGCCAGAGCACGGGGCTGATGGCTATGAGCCACGGTGCCTGGCCTGGACTCACACATTCTATTGGCAGGGATGATGCAAAGGAACGCCCCTGGATGTAGACCACCGCATCTCGTGTAGCTGGGACTGTGGGCGCCACCATACACGACTCCAGAGTTTGCATTACAGGTAGTGATGAGGTCGCACCACGTGGCCGAGGCTGGTCTTGAACACCTGGGCTCCAGTGGTCACATGCCTCAGCTTCCCAAAGCCACAGCCCAATTGTCTGCTGGTCCATTATCTTTCAGTAACTCTAGACCCAAGACTGGGACCTCCTTCCTAAATGATCTGTGTCTGTACACAATGATCCCAAATCCATACCCAAATGGATGCTCTTCTTTTTTTTTCCTTTTTTCTTTTTTTTTTCTTTGAGTTGGAGTCTCTCTTTGTCACACAGGCTGGAGGGCAG
>NW_007258584.1:793-5185 GCF_000164805.1 Carlito syrichta
AACGTGGTGTCACAAGCCTGTATTTTCAGTCACTGGGGGGGGCTGATGTGGGAGGATTGACTGAACCTGGCAGGTGAAGACTGCAGTGGCTGGGCGCGTGTCCCTGTGCTCCAGCCTGGGTGACAGAGTGTGACTCCAACTCCAGATAATAATAATCACCACCACCACCACAACCACAGGCCGGGATCAGGTTTTCAGACTGGCATACCTGCCCTTTAGAGGCCCAGGCGAGTGGATGGCCAGAGCCTGAGGATTTGACACCAGCCTGGGAAACAGGGCGAGACCTCAGTTTGGCCAAAAAAAAAATTAATTAAAAGAATAGCCAGGTGTGGAGATGCAGTTGTGTGGTTCCAGCCACTCGGGGGGCCTAGATGGGAGGATCACCTGAGCCCAGCAGGTGGAGGCCTCCATGGACATAAGCATGCCCCTGTGCTCTGGTCTGGGTGAGAGGGCAGGATTCTGACTCCAAATAATTATAATCACCACCACCACCTCCACCACCCCTGCCTCCCAGCGTGAGGAGTCACCCTCAGGGATGGGAGATGAAAAGGCACTTTCTGTTCTGTCATTTGTGGGAGGTTTCAAAGGTGGCCACTGGGCACGTCCATCCCACCCCTTCAATCAGGCACCCCAGAATTCCTGCCTCCACCCTCCACACTCGTGCCCCACAGCAAAAATGTGTGTGAGTTCATGGAACAATCTGGAGCTAAGGCAGCCGTCAGGCACAGAGAAATCAAGGCAGCTCACAATGCTGAGCCAGTCTAGGTTCCAGATGCACTGTCTGCCACCTTTAGGCAAGGGATGGCCTCTTCCTCTCCCAATAACTCCATCTTCCCCCACCCACACGGATCTTTCCCTGGAGAACAGTGGACGCAGGTTATGACACATGTAGGAGGCATCTTTTTTGTTGCCGGTGTCTCCATGGGCCAAGCAGGGGCATGGCAGCATGACCGTCGCTCCCTGGGTCTTGACTTTTGTGGCTCAGGAGGTCCTCCCACCTCGGGCCCTGAGCAGCTGGGACTCTGGGGGTCATCACGCCTGAATCGATTTTTGGGACCTCTCGCCGAGAGGTATGGCCACATCACCCTGGCTGGTCTCCAACCCCTGGGCTTAGGCAGCCTCCCACCTCAGCCTGCCAGAGCACGGGGCTGATGGCTATGAGCCACGGTGCCTGGCCTGGACTCGCACATTCTATTGGCAGGGATGATGCAAAGGAACGCCCCTGGATGTAGACCACCGCATCTCGTGTAGCTGGGACTGTGGGCGACACCATGCACGACTCCAGAGTTTGCATTACAGGTAGTGATGAGGTCGCACCACGTGACCGAGGCTGGTCTTGAACACTTGGGCTCCAGTGGTCACATGCCTCAGCTTCCCAAAGCCACAGCCCAATTGTCTGCTGGTCCATCATCTTTCAGTAACTCTAGACCCAAGACTGGGACCTCCTTCCTAAATGATCTCTGTCTGTACACAATGATCCCAAATCCATACCCAAATGGATGCTCTTCTTTTTTTTTCCTTTTTTCTTTTTTTTTTCTTTGAGTTGGAGTCTCTCTTTGTCACACAGGCTGGAGGGCAGTGGCTCACTCTGGGCCACTGCATCCTCAGCCCACTGGGCTCTGTTGAGCATTTCCCTAGCCTTCTGAGGAGCCTGAACAACAGGCGTGTGCCACCACGCCCAGCTCATTTGGGATGGAGGGTAGAGACGAGGTCTTGTTGAGGTGCCCAGGTGGGTCTCGGCCCATGCACTCATGCTGGACACTGGCCTTGGCCTCCCAAAGCACAGGGATAACGAGGCTGAACCCCCAAGCCTGGCCTCGATCCTTCATCAAAAATGAACCAGAAGGCCTGGCATGGTGGCCCACGCCTGAAATCCTAGCACTCGGGGAAGCTGAGGCGGTAGTATGGCAGGAGCCCAGGAGCCCAAGCCAGCCCAGGTCACACAGGGAGACCACGTCTCTGCACCCATCAAAATAGGAGGTCTGGAGTCGAGGTGCATGTCGTCCCAGCCACTCTGGAGGCTGAGGAGGGAGGATCACCAGAACCTGCGAATTTGAGGCTGATGTGATCGATGGTCATGTACCCTTTCCCCAGCCATGACCACAGAGCCAGACCCTGTCTCCAAAAACATCAGAATCATACACAGATTCTCAACTGCATGTGGTGTGATCACAGGGTGACTGGCTTTAGAGCCAGGAAAAATGGGATTGGGGGAAATAAATTTCCTTGGGTGAGGGATGTGTCCCTGGCTTTCTTAGTGGTAGGTCCTCATTGCCACATCAGAGTTTCAACCTGTCTTGGGCACATTTCTCACCTCGGGGAGGAGAGCTGGCAAGAACCTGACAAGGGAGCCTTGGAACTCCCACACCAAATGGAGGCAGCCATATCGGGGCTGGGGCTGGAAGGTGCCGAGTTTGTGGGACCCTCACATGTTGGGAGTGGCGAGGGGGAAGGACTGAGGGAAGAAAGTTTGCAGGAGAATGGATTTCTTTCTTTCTTTCTTTCTTTCTTTCTTTCTTTCCTTCCTTCCTTCCTTCCTTCTTTCTTTCTTTCTTTCCTTCTTTCTTTCTTTCTTTTATTTCCTCACTAGGTTGCCCAGGCTTCTCTAATAATGCCCAACTCGTGCCATTCTCTTGGCCTGGGCATCCCAAACTGCTGCGAACACAGGCTTTCCATTTGGCGACATCTTGGTCTTTCTACCTTGTCTTGAACTCTGGGCTGGAGGCAATCTGCCCACCGAGGCCTGCCCTCACCCAAGGTTTTCGGGGTTTTACTCGGGGTCCAGGTAGGGGCTTGCTATGTTGTCCAGCCTGGTCTCGAGATACTGAAATCCGGACATCTTCCCGTCTATTCCTCCCCAAGTGCCGAGGAGACAGGCATTAGTCAATTGGCCATCCCCATGCCCCCAAAGGTTTGAGAGTCAGTACCTCTGTATCCCCGAGGCAGTCCAGGGAGGAGCCAGTGTATCCACCCTGGGGAACAGGCAGGCCATGGGGTGGGTGCCCCAGTGGAGACACGCCCTTTCACCAGGTGCTTCCCCTGGGGAGGGTTCAGAAGACCACTCGGACCGCCATCTCTGGGGTCCCAGGTCATCAGAAGGGAGTGGACATCACGTTGGGCCACTGAGATCATTGTTTAGGGTGGGTGTAGGGACTCACACCTGTCATCCCAGTGCTATGGGAGTCCGAGCTGAGAAAATGGCCTAAGGCATCGGGTGCAAGACCAGCCCGGGCACCTTGGTGAGACCTCGTCTCTACAAGAAGCCAAAAAAATGAGCTGAGCATGGTGGTGCACGCTTGTTGTTCTGTCCATTCAGGAGTCTGCAGAGCAAGGATCGCCAGAGGTCAGCTGGTTGAGGCTGAGGTGGCCGAGAGCGGGCCCCTGTGCTCCGGCCTGGGCAACAGAGTGGGACTCTGATTCAGAATAATAATACCAACCACCACCATCACCACCACCACAGGCCAGGCTCAAGGGCTCAACTTGACCTCCCAGGTCTTCAGAGGCCCAGGCAAATGGGCAGCCTGAGGCTGTGGGTTCGACACCAGCCCATGATACAGGGTGAGAACTCCTCTCAGCCAGCAAAAATAAATCCAAAGATTAGCCAGCGTGGTGGCACTGGCCTGTGGTTCCAACCACTCGGGGGTCCGAGGTAGGAGGATCGCCTGAACCCGGCAGGTGAATACCTTGGAGGCAGAGCATGATTCTGACTCCAAATATTAATAATCACCACCACCACTACCACTACCAACCCTGCAACAAAGTGTGAGGAGACAGCCAGGGATGGGAGAGGAAATGGCACGTTCCGGCCTGTCATTTGCTGGAGGTTTCAAAGGTGGTCAAAGTGCATGTCTGTCCCACGCCTTTGGCCATGCAACACAGAAGACCTGCCTCCACCAGCCACACTCGTGTTCCACGGTCAAGATGCCTGTGAGTTCACAGAACAGATGGCCCCAAGCTAGGGTGGCCTTCGGGCTCAGAGCATTCAACATGGTCCAGCATGGCTGCAGCCAGCCCAGGTTTCGTTTGCCCTGTCTGCCTCCTTCTGGCACAGGGAGGGCCCTGTCTCCCCGATCTCTCCATCGTAACCCCTCATGAGCACCTTTCCCTGGGGAACCGTGGACGCCCATCATGACCCATGTGTGAGACATCATTTTTGTCACCATAGTCTCTGTCAGCCGGTCTGGTGACAACAGCAGGATTGTGGCTTCCCGGGTCTCAAGCTGCGGGGCTCAGGTGGTCTTCCCGCCTTGGTCTTTGAGCAGCCAGTCCTCCGGGGACCGACATGCCAGACTCGATTTTGAGGACCTCTCACCTAGAAGAGGTCATGCCACTTTGCCTGCACTGGTCTCCGACCCTTGGGCTCAGGCAGCCTCCTGCCTTGTCCTCCCAGGA
>NW_007258585.1:0-917 GCF_000164805.1 Carlito syrichta
ACTAAGCTAGTGCTCAAACTCTCTAGCCACCTGAAGAGCCAGCTGACATAACTAACTGACTTAATTAGCTAGCCAGCTGGCTAACCAATTGATTTAACTAGGTCACTAACTAGCCAGCCAGCTGGCTAGGCAGTTGACTTAACTTGCTCTGTTAACTAGCTGGCCTGCTTTCTAGCCAGTTTAATAAATTAGCTTGCTACATGGTTAGCCAGGTGACTATCCAACTGACTTAACAAGGTGACTTATCTAGCTAGCCAGCTGTCTAGCCAGGTGACTTAACTATCAGGCTGCCTAAGGAGCCAGATGAATAGTCAGCTGACTTAACTAGGTGACTAAAGTAGCTAGCCAGCTGGCTAGACAGCTGACATAACTAGATAGCTACCTAGCTAACAAGCTGGCTAGCCAACTGACTTAAGTAGCTCTCTACCTCTCTAGCCACCTGGATAGCAAGTGATTTAACTAGCTGACTTAATTATCTAGCCAGCTGTCTAGGCAACTGACTTAACTATGTCACTACCTAGCTAGAGAGCTGGCTAGCCAGCTGATTTAACTAGCTGTCTTAACTAGCTGTCCTGCTATCTAGCCAGTTGAATTAACTAGCTTGCTACATAGCTAGTCAACTGGCTATCTAGCTGAATTAACCAGGTGACTTATCTAGCTAGCCAGCTGGCTAGTCAGCTGACTTAACTAGGTGATTTAACTAGCTAGAAAGCTGACAAGACAATCAACTAGTTATCCAGCTGGCTAGCGAGATGACTTAATTGCCTAGATACATAACTAGCCAGCAGCTAGCCAACTGACTTAACTAGCTTACTTCACGAAGTACACAGCTAGCTAGCCAGCGGACTTATCTTGCAAGCTACCTAGCTAGACAGCTGGATAACTAGTTGATTTAGCTAGCTGACATAAATAGATGG
>NW_007258585.1:2705-3583 GCF_000164805.1 Carlito syrichta
TTTAACTAATACCTACATTTATAATAAACATTTATCTTTTAATTATAACTGCTATCTATTTAATTGTAATCCTTACTTTAATTTAACCCTCTTTCTAATTATACTATAATATTTCTTAAGTCAAAAGACATGTCTGTGCCTTTTTTTTCCCAAAAACACCTGTTTTTGGAGATACTGTGTCTCAATTTCTCACTTCCTCATCAATCACAACTGTCAATGTTGTTACTTATAAAAGGTGTGAGGAAGTACTTGATTTTCCTTTTTAGCTAAAGGTTGCAAAATTTGCATTCCCTTGTCCCTTCAGGGGGGAAATATTTTGCTGTTGAGTCGTTTTTACATTTTTATACATCGGTTTACTGCTAATTCCACATCCTTGCACATTCTAAGCGGTACCCTTTTGCTGCAATCTCACCTCCATTATGCCTATATATAATTTTTGCTGTCAAATGTCATCATCCATTTGCGCATCTATTATCTCAATTAAAGAGGGAATATTCTCAAACGTATGCACACAATCCTTCAAAGTTAGGGAAGGTCCATCAACAGGATCTGTGGGGCTTTGCCTCCGTCATGGCAGCATTTTACTATGGCCTTTCTCCCAGCTGGCGTTTTTTCTGTTTTCAGGTCCCTTTTACCTTACGTTTACTAGTGATTGCGGCTCCCGGCATAGCTAGACAGCTATATAGCAAGCTGACTTAGCTAGCTGACATACCTAGATAGACTGATACCTAACCAGCTGACTTAACTAGCTACCTACCTACATTTCCCACTGGCTTGCAAGCTGACTTAACTACCTTACTACCTAGCTAAACTGCTGACCAGCTAGCTGACTTAACTCGGTGACTTAACTTGCTAGCCAGCTAGCTAGCCAGCTGATT
>NW_007258585.1:4830-6071 GCF_000164805.1 Carlito syrichta
CTTATCTCAGTAACTAATGAGCTGGCTAGTTGACTCAACCAGCTGAATTAACTCATTAGCTATCTAGCTATCAAGCTGACCATCCAGCTGACTTAACTCGTTAGCTAACTAGCTTGCTAGCCTAGACAATTAGGTGACTCAACCCATTTGTGAACTAGCTAGCTAACTGACTCAACCTGCTGAATTAACCCATTAGTTAACTAGCTAACAACCTGACAACCTGCTGACTTAACACTTTAGCTAACTAGCTAGTTAGCTGTCTTAAACAGTTGACTAAGTTAGAAGCTGACTTAACTAGCTGACTTAGCTAGCTGACTTAACTGGCTGACTTAACTAGTGAACTAGCTGACTTTACTACCTGAATTAAATAGTTAGCTAGCAGTTTAACTGGCTGAATAACCAGCTGACTTCATTAATTAGCTAACTAGTTAGGTAGAAGATTAAGTATCTGAATTAAATTGTTTACTAACTAGTGAGCTATCTGACTTAGCTAGCTGACATAGTTAGCTAGCTAGTTAGCCTCCTGACTTAGCTAGCTGACTTAAGTAGTTGGCTAATCAGATACTAACTGACTTAAGTAGTTGGCTAATCAGATACTAACTGACTTAACGAGTTGGTTGATGAGTTAGAAAACTGTTTTAACTAGTTGGTAACGTGTTAAATAGCTAATTTAACTAGTTGGCTAATGAGTTAGCTAGGTGAATTTCCTTGTAGGCTGACGAGTCAGCTGATTAGTTGGCTGGTTTAACACATTGGCTGATTATTCGACCTAACTTGTTGGCTGACAAATTGGCCCACTAGTCAGCAGATTGGGTAGCTCACTTAATTAGTGGGCCGACTAGTAGGCTGACCCTTTAGCTGACTTAACTAATCAGCCAGAGAGTGACCAACAGGTGAGCTGACTTAACTAGTTGATCGGCGAGTGAGCCGATGGGTAAGCTGAATTAACTAGTTGGCTGGCGAATGAGCCTACGTGTGCCATAACTAGTCACCCAGCGAATGAGCTGACAGGTGAGTTGACTTACTAGTAGGCCTGTGAGCATATGAATAGTTAGCTGACCTGTTGGGCTTCAAGCAAGCCAACAAGTAAGTTGACCTGTTGGCCAGTGAGTGAGCCGACTAGTTTCCTAACCGATTTGTATGTGAGTGAGCCTACTAGTTTAGCCTGTTGGCCAGTGAGCGAGCTGACTAATTTTCTAACTGGTTTGTATGTGAGCGAGCCTACTAGTTTAGTCTGACGG
>NW_007258586.1:0-12872 GCF_000164805.1 Carlito syrichta
CAAAACTGGAAACACTAAAAATAAAAACATACAATATTTGAAAATAATGTACTGGAATTACAGTAAACAGGCCACTAAAAAGAGTTAAACTGAGAAAAGATTCATAAAGATTATCTAATCTGAAAAAAAACCAGCAATATGTTGGAAAAAATTCAACAGTACTTTAAGTAACTAGAGGAAACGTCTAATAGGTATTACACTGGAGTCCTGAAAAGGGAAGAGATAGGTGCAAGAAAAATAAATTGAGGAAATTATAGTTTGAATATTTGGGAAAGATGTCAACTTAGACATTCAAGAAATAAACCTCAACTGGAGATACCAAAATGCATATCTATACATATTTTTATTAACTTCTGAATATTCAAGATAGAGAGGCAATACTCATGCCACTTTAAAACATAGTGTATGTGGAAAAGCAAGGATTTGAATAACTGCAGATTTCTTATCAGAAACCATAATGACAGAAGACAGTGGCACATCTTTAAAGCACAGACATGTGCTGCAAAATGAGGTTTTGTCCAACATCAGACTGCACGACAGTTGTCCTATAATATTATATTGGAGCAGAACAATTTCTAGTGCCTAGTGACATTGTAGATGTTGTGAAGTTGTATCACACACATTACTGATATTTGCAGTGATGTCAGTGTACACAAATCTGCTACACTGCCAGTCATATACAAATATAGGACATCCAATTTTATGCACTACATAATGTCTGATGTGATCAGAAATGACGCTAATGGTGTATATATTTACTGTATTATACTTTTTGTAATTATTTTGTTATACACTCCTTTTACTTATCTAAAAATTTAACTGTGAAACAGCCTTAACAGAGTTGTTCCATTATCATAGAAGATAACAACTCTATGTGTTTAAATTGCCACTGAAGACCTTCCAGTGGAACAAGATACAGAAGAGGAAGAGTGATAGCAGTGATCCTCACCCTGTGCAGGCATAGGCTAATGTCTGTATTTGCACCTTAGTTTTTAGCAAAAAGTTTAAAAAATAAAAAGAGAGAAAAGCATTTAGAATAGGGATATAAAGGGAGAAAATGCTTTTGAATAGCTGTACAATGTGTTTGTGGTTTAAGATAAGTACTAGTATAAGCTAAGTACTCTTATAAGCATAGAAAATTTAGGAAATTATAAAGTGAAAACTAGCAGTAAGCTAAAGTTCATTTATTATTGAAGAAAGAATAGCATGTTTTATAAATTTAGAATACTCTAAGTATGGCGTTTATAAACTCTACAGTGGTGTCAATAATATCCTAGGCCTTCATTCATGACTCACTCACTGACTCATTGAGAGCAACTTCCAGTCCTGAAATTTTCATTCATAGTAAGTACTCTCTACTACTGTACCATTTCTAATCTTTTATAGCATATTTTTACTGTATTTTTACTTTTCTATGTTAAAGTATGTTTAGATACACAAATACTTAGCATCATGTTCCCATTGCCTGCAGTGTTTTGGTGTAGTAACATGCTGTTCAGGTTTGCACCCTGGAACCAAGATGCTGTACCATATAGCCTGGTTGTGTAGTAGGCTCTACTATCTAGGTTTGAATAAGTAGGCTCTGTGTTGTTTGCCCGATGATGAGATCACCTAACAATGCGTTTCCCATAAGGTAGCCTTGTGGTTAAGCTACATGCAACTATATTTAAATGAAAATACTTTCAACTATGTATCCTCTACTCATCAACAATATCTATCAGCATTGACATTAAAACAGGCATTTTCCAGTGAAGGAAACCTAAGAGAACTGGTTACCAGCAGAGCTGCTCTTATAAAGAAAAAATGCCAAAAGAAGTTTTTCAGGCTGTAAGAATATTATACCAGAGGAAAATTTACTATGACTGCTATGAAGAAAGAGCAACAGAAGTGATCAGTATCTTGAATGTACACTAGATTATTTTTCTTCACTTAAGTTTTGAAAAAAATATGCATGATTGCAAAAAGCAAAACTTGCCAAGTTGCCTTAGTGAGGGGAGATAGAGCATACACACATAATCTACACAAGAAACTATAACAAAATTGAAAGAGGCTTTGGAGTTTAACTTAAAAAGATGAGTTAACATTACCTCTAAAAAGACTGGGAAAAGATGCATGTATCTTTTATATCTATTCTGTTATAGATAGATAAAGATATATAGATTTACATATAGTATATATTTAAATATCTATATCCATATATATGCATGTAAGAGGGAGACCAAAAAAAAAAAAGGAATAATATTTTGGAGGCTGGGCCCCTTGCAGTATACTCCTAATTTGTTCCTCCAGATCAAACTGTCAACCAGTTTTTATCTGGAAGTCTTGAGAAGGTTGCATCATGATTTGCAGAAGAAACCTTTTGAGTTGTGTCATTTAGGTGACTGAGTATTACACTATGACATAGGATCAGCCCACACCTCGCTGAGTGGTCAGCAGTTTTTGACCAAAAAAACAGCATGAAACCCATGCCCCACCTTCCCCATTCACCCTATCTCATGTTGAGCGACTTTTGTTTTTCTGGAAGAAATAGTCCCCCAAAGGAAATGTTTTACCAGTGAGGCAAAGATGAAACCAAAAATGGCAGAAATATTAAAAGGCATCAAAATTGAGGAGTTCAAAAACATTTTAGTAGAAAAAGCATCTCCATAGGTGTATGCATCAAACAGAGAGTACTATGAAAGTGACTAAAGTTTAAACATGTGAGAATTGACAATTTTTAATAAATTAATTCTGGATTTGTAATCTCTCTGTATATTATGCATTTATATTAATGTCCTGAGAAATCACTATAATACAGCAAAAAGAGATACAGCCAAAATGAAAAAATTACAATGAACAACTAAAACACTTTATTTTTTAACATAATGTAATTTAATTTTTATATTTTATTTTAAAGATGTGTGGTTCAATTTAGGGTTCAGTATACAAGTGGACATCATACAGGTAAGGTTTGGGCCTCCCTGTGGACCCCACTTTGCCTGGTCTGAGATCAGTTACCCTTATTGGTGTTTTGTCATCCCCCCCAACCCCAGCAGTGTCCCACTACTGCCAATCCCTTTTTTCTAGCATTAAGATCATTGTTCAGGGTCCACTATGAGTGAGCACATGTGGTACTCTGTTCTTTGCTTCTGTGATAGATCACTGAGTAGTATAGACTCTAAATCCATTCAAGTTGCTGTGAAGTCCATATGTTTGTTCTTGTTTATGGCTGTGTAATATTCCACTTTGTATATGTACTACTTTTTTTATCCAGTCCAGTTTCAATCGGCAGCAAGGTTGGCTCAATATTGCTGCTATTGTGAATAGTGCTGCAACAAACATACATGTGCAGCTATCTTTTCTGTAGAATAATTAAGTTACTCCAGGCATATTCTCGGTAGAGGGATTGCTGGGTCATATGGAAGGTCAATGTCTAGTTCTTTTAGAAGTCACCAAACTGTGTTCCATAGAGGTTGAACTAATTTGCATTCCCACCAGCAGAGTAGAAGCATTCCCTTTTCTCCACATCCTTGCCAGCATCTGTAGGTGTTTGTTTTACTAATGATGGCCATTCTTACTGGGGTTAGATGGTATCTCAATGTGGTTTTGATTTGAATTTCTCTGATGATTAGTGAGGCTGAGCACTTTTTCATGTGTCTGTTGGCTGCCCATATATTTTTTCACTAAAATACTTTCTAATAGTGTTTAAAAGACAGGAAAAGAAAAGAAAGAATAGAAATTACTCAGGGCAAATAGAAACATAACAGAACAAAAGTCCTAAATTAAAAGCTGTTAGTAATTATATTAAATGTAGATAGCCTAAGCATACCAAATAAAGGAGAGAATTTGTCAGTTTTGATTTTTTAAAAAGGCCTAGTTCTGTGCTGACCAAATATACAATTTGTATTGATTACTGATGGTTTAAAGTGTGAGAAATTATGTGGCATGCCAACCTGCTTAGTCTATTCAAGTTAGCGTGACAAAAAGATTATAAACTGGGTGCCATATGAACAATAAACATGCATTTCTCATGGTTCTAGATGCTGGGAAGTACAAGATCATCTGGTGATGCCAGATTCCATGTGTGGTGACAATATGTTCCTCATACATGGTGGCTTCTCCCTGCACCTTCCTATGTTGCTACACAAACAATAATTCCCTGTATCCACGGTTTCGCTTTCCACAGTTTGAGTTTTAAGTTGCACGCCCTTCTGAGTAATGAGATGAACTTTTCTACCAGGGACTTGATTCATTACTGGGTCCAGCATTCCCACGTTGCTCATGCTGGCCGCCTATTAGTTGCTTACTGGCCATCTCTTTTATCAGTTAAACTGTCATGGTTTTGCAGTGCTTGTGTTCACATAACCCGAACTTAATTTCATACTGGCCCTGAATTTCAAGAAGAGTGATGCCAGCAACTTGGATATGCCAAAGAAGAATTGAGAAGTGCTTCCTTTAAGGAAAAAAATTGAGTGTGCTCGATTTACTAAGACCAAAAAAAAAAAAGGTGCCAAGATTTCTGAGACCTAGGGTAAGAGCAAACCTTGTATCTGTGAAATTGTGGAGATGGAAAAATTTGTGATAGCTTTGCTGTTGTGCCTCATGCTGCCAAAGGATATCATACTATCTGAGGTTTCAAGCACTTGCTGAGGGTTATGGAATGTATTCTCTGTAGATTAGTGGGGAATACCAGGTGGAAGGGTGAGCAAGGTAGTTCTTCAGGCTGCAAATAAGTTATACCTGAGGAGAATGAAGCATGTCAGCAAGGATATAAGAGCAATGGTTGGTAATTGGGAAAATATATACTGGATTAGTTTTCTCCTCTTAAGTGTAAAAATATACACAAAAATGTAAAAAGCAAAAATTGTAATATTGTCTGTGTTGAAGGGAGATTTCCACTCTTGGGCCTCTTTTTATAAAGGCACTAATGTCATTTATGAAGTTGCTAAAAGGCCCAACCTCTTAATATTATAGCATTGTGAATTAATTTTGACATAATGAATTTTGGAGGGACACAAACAATCAATCCCGAGAATTCCACTCCCGGTTATGCCAAAGTCTTCCCCTTCTCACATATAAAACACAAACATTTTATCCCAATCACCCAAAAGTCTTAACTTGTTCTTGCATTACCTTATATTGAAGTCCCTAGACTCATCTAAATCAGATTCATAGTAAGATTCATCCTGAGACAAATTACTCTCCGGCTGTGAATCTATAAAATTGAACATGTTGTGTGCTTCTAAAATACCATGATGGGACAGGAATAGAAGAGACATTCCCATTCTAAAAAGGGAAAAACAGGAAAGAAGAGAGGAGTGGCAGATCCCGGGCAAATCCAAAACCCAATAGGGCAAACAACATGAAACCTTAAGAATCTAGAATAACTTTCTTAGACTCAATGGTTTGCACTCTAAACACACTGTAGTGTGGGTAAACCCCTGAGCTCGGGGAAGCCATGCTTTCGTGACCCTAAAAAGGTTTCTTGTGGAGGCTCTGAGGGAGAATCTGTTCCTTGTCTCTCTCCTAGGCTCCAGTGGTTGCCAGCAATCCTTGATGTGTCTTGGTTGTGATGAATCACTCCCATCTCTGCTTCTGTCCTCACGTGGCCTTCTCTATGTTTCTGCCTGTGCCATCACATCTGCTCTCCCTTGTGCCTGTCTCCACACTCAAATCTTCCTTTTCTTCTAAGGACACCACTCATTGGATTACAGTCCATTGTAGTAATCCAGTATGACCTCATCTTAACTTTATTACCTCTGCAATGATCTGATTTCCAAAAAAAGTTGCACTTATAGGTACTAGGTGTTAGGATTTGATCATTTCTTTTGAGATGAGACTGGTTTACATACAATAGAGGGAAACTGGGCAGAGCAAAAATAATGTTCACTTTAGCCCAAGAAACAACACACTCACGTTTTCTTTCCAGTTTTTCTACTAATACTTTGGAGCCAACAGGATGTCTTTACACTTCTTCAGGAACAGTGGCCTTGCCTGTAAAAGTAAGACTGTGGATCGCATGGTTTCTAGGGTCATTTTTATAAAATTCTGTGATTCTCAATACAATGACATGGTAAATTCTCTATCAGGCTGTGGTTAATATTTTAAAAAGAGGTTAAATATGGTTTTTTCTTTAAATATTTCACATAAAATAGCCACAAGTACATTAGTTCATCAGAGTTGCTTTTAAGCACACCCTTATTTTAACCATCTAACTTTGATGATCTGATAAGTCATATAAGGACAGAAAATTTTGTTATTTTGACAAGAAGCTAAATTCCCTATATGTTATTGCTATCTGTAGATTACAATCAACATTTTAAATTGTTTTTTAATCTTTTTCTGTTTTTATTGTCAGATCATTAATATAAGGCCTTTAAGAATTTTGTACTGAATCTGTCTGCAGTTCATTATACTTCCTTTTACTCCACTGTGTCACTCATGTAATTGTTAAAAACCAATGGAATGCTTTTATAATGTTTTTATTATATTTATAATCTGTACAAAGCCTCAGTTATAAAAGTTTTCAAGCGCTATTCTTTAACTTCTTTTACATAAAATGAAAAAATAGGCATGTATGTACATATATAGCCTACAAATTCTGTCCATACACAGTCCTTATTTTTTTTTAAATTTCTATTCTTTTTATGTGGGGGGAAGTATTAATTTGACAAGATGCCAGTCATTTTAGTGGGTAATGTTTTTTTAGGTGGATTATGTTGCTCTGTATGTGAGGTCAAGTGAGTTTAGGTTATAATATTGTATCTTGGTCTTTATAGTATCTGCATAATTTCTTTATGTATTTTCAGGATCTTTAAATCTAAACATGAAAATAGTCTATGAATAAACAAAATACAGAAAAAATGGGGGAAAAATAATGAAATTATTGAATGGTAGTTGCTGACAGAGCATTTCAATGTATAATAATTGCATTTGGTTTATACAATTTCATTGATCAGGTCTTTCTGTGTTTCTGGTGACAAACACCCAGTTCTAGCAGTCTAAGGCAAACAAAACAAGAACATTCACTGAATTTGAGACTCAGCTACAATGAGTTTCATGCAAAGTTAGATCTATGGCTCCAGAAGAGTTAGAGCCTCTCTCTCTCTCTCCCCACCTCTCTCTCTCCCTTTCCCTCTCCTCTTTCCCTGCCCTCTCTCTATCTGCTCTCTCTCTCTCCCCCCCTGTCTTTTTTTCCTCTATCTGGGTCTCTCTCTTTCTCTCTATCTCTCTGTCTCTCTCCCCCCATCAGATTTCTTTTCAATACTTTAGAAAATTTTGTTCAGCAGTAGCAACTAACAGTGTTGCAATTCGTTGTTTCACTATTCCTGGTGGAAACAGCATATTTCTTTTCTGATAATTATGAAAATATACCAATTTGTTCTACTTTTCCAAGTTTTGAATTGTATGGCCTCTTCTAGAACCAGGCAGAGATCTCATAACCTTGAATCATAAGTGGTAAGCTGGCCCTTTAATATCTTCATTTAATAAATACAGACATTAAGAAAATTAAAGTTGCCATCACATATGTTCACATGGTGGGCCAGGGAACTCAAATTCAAGTTCTAAGCCCTATACTTTTTTTTTTAAGAGATCCATGAGGGAAATCAAGAATACACTATTTTTAGAAGTTATAAAAGGAATCATGGATATTCATCTTTTCCTAGAAATTTACCTAGCTAACATTATGGAGTCATTATCTTTCTAAGCATGATTAAACTTTTAGTTAATCAATCATCATCACTTATTGATTATGAAGAAAATATTAAAGGTACACACAAAAATTTTAAAAAACAAAAAAAATCTGTCCTTGCATTCATTAAACTTAGTTGAGATACGTTTTAAACATTTTCAAAATATGTATGCATAAGAAGTGCCAAAGAATTGGCAGAAAAGAGAGAGTATAGACAAGTTCAAAGGAACAGGGAGACTACAGAGACTTGGGACAATTGTGAAAGTATTCCAAGGGCTGGTAACAATCTATAAGTTTGACGAATGAATAAAACTAGTCTTGCATAAGTATCACTAGACTCTATTCTACCTTGATTTGACCCCACATCTTTAAAATAAATTTGTAAAAATTGATTCTAGATGATGGAAATGAGACAGTATGATCAAAGTTGGTAGAAAGTAATGGCCAAAGAAGCATTAAGCAACCAGACTTCACCAGGCTTATTTGATGTGGCAGTGTAAAAGTTATTTCAAATACGTTGTTAACACACATCATCTGGAAAATAAATATACTAGGTCATATATTTTAATTTTCCTTCATAATGTTAATGATAATTTATGATAATTGCTATGTGAAATTCACTGAATTAATCATTTTATATCGATGAATGTATTTAGTCTTCACAATAACCCCATTGTGCAGACCCCATGATGTAGGCCCTTGCAACTTAGAAGGTGACACTAACTAGTGTTGTTTAACAAGTATCATTTGGATATTGTTTAAAATGCAGATGATCAGGTTCCATACTACATATAGTCAAGGAACTTAGCATTTGAACAAGAGTCTCAAGTGATAAATTTGTGAATTCAGTTTTGAGAAGCCCTGATGTACAAACACTGTTAATACTGCCATTTTATAGAAATCTAACCAAAGGACTACAGTAGTTTCTTCAAGATCAATCAGCTAAAATGTGATAGAACAAGTTTTTACCAAGGGAATTGGGCCAAGCTCTTAGCCACTGTTCTGGCATCCTTAGTTTCTATGGGTCTATGGATCTATACAGTGGATAATAGGGGATTCCATTGAAAAGAGAAAAATAGCCAGGTGGAGGTGAGATTGCATTGCCACCTATGGAAATAGTCCTGGGAAAACTGATGTGCTTGAATTATTGAAAGTAGAGACAATAGAAGAAAATCCTATGGTATTCAGCTAAGGTAGGTTAAAATACATGGGTAATAAAGAGTAATTTTTATTATAAGTATGTAGAAAAATATCTCTGGAATGCTTGGGTGGTGTTTGTGACAAGAAGGTTAAAATGTTTGACTTCACTCTTGAAGTGAAATTTAAGAAAAATTCAAAGGTATTTCTTCCCTAGACTTAAAATAGTTTGAGATGATAAAAATTTTGTGAAAAACGATATATGGATTTCTATATGCCAACATCATGTTGTTTCAACTTTTCCTTCATACCACAGCTTAATTTGTATTGCCTAAATCTATTTTTACATGACACCAAAAATCCACTATTAGTCATCCAATTAGTATATTGTTCTGTCTTTTATTTTTTCTATAATGGCATATGCAATCAAACTAGTTGTTTAAATTAAGTTGTTCGCTGAATCTTAATGCAAGGCCATCATTCCAGAGGCAGCAACTTTTTCTTTATGTTATATTCACCTTTGAACTGCAATTAACCAATAGGGTAACTTCCATGTAGAATGGCTAGAATGTGAGTATTTGGTGCCCCTTTCTTTTTTCTTACAACATATCTTTCCTGAATTAGCCTCTAAAAGTGATTTAGAGTTCTTGTTTTGGAGATTCACAGAGGATTTAGTTGTCTCACAACAGGATTAGTATACTTTTTACAAGAACATTTATTCTATAGAATGCTACAGAGCAAATTTTATCTATACTTTATGTATGTCCTCTTGTTTTTAGAAAATAGTAGTCCACAATTCTTTGTTGAATCATGATTTCATGTTTCTGATAATTAACACAGACATAGATATTAGCACCAAGCTATAATGAGTCTATTTTTTATCTTTTCACAAATATATTATCTTTTCAATATTAGTAATCAGAATAAAATATTTCTGGAAATTCTGAGATTGTCAGAATGGCTTTCACAGATTCATTTCTTCTTGGTTGAGAAGCAGCATTCATTTTGTTGTTTGAGTTCTGGATAGAAGCTATCAACCCAAATTTTAACTACTTGAAAGGTTCTTAAAAATATTATGCATGGTCCCCAACTTCAGAGATTAACTGTTAAATAAATAGTTGATGTTGATTTTTTAAAAGTTCTCCGAGGGATACCAGTGTATAGCCAGGTCTGAGGACTGCATCCAACACATAAATACATAAACTTCAAATGGAGAAATTCTGCAAAAATTGGGGAAGAGAAAGGTGAAGGAATGAAAGCCTGGACAAGCAAAGGGAGTGGGTACAACCCTTGTGTTATAATAATTGTTTCTTCTCACATATTTTTATCATATTTTTCAACATATTTTGTTGATTAACTCATAGTATACAAGGCACAAATGGGTTTATTCTGTGTCAAATTGTATTCTTGCATTTGTGCTGAACAGCATACATTTATTTTCATCCCAATACAATTCTTTTTCATCTTACTAAATTAATAGTCTTGACTCAATCAATTAGTGTTCTGCCAGTTTATATTTTTTAGTTTAATAAGAAAAGTGATAGAAAAGATAATATTTATAGATTAAGTAAACAAACCTTCTTTCCATTGTTTTAGTTATAGAAATCAGTTATCTTAATATCAGTATGTTAATATTCAAATCAACTGGTACATTCATCTATGGTGTTATTATTTTAAAGAAACAGATTTCTTGGTTATGAATCAGTCCTACTCAATGCAAAACTTCCTATGCTTAGTCTTTCTTTTTCTGAAGTGCTTATCATTCAGAAGTCCAAGGAAGGTGTTGCCTTATAGTTAGTGTGGTCGTGTGTTTTATTCATATTTTGTGGCATTTTATTGGTGGAGGCTTTCCATTATACCTGGGCACTAGTATGTACCATTTGCATAATACCTGGCCATGTGTTTTTAAGATTTCTTCCCTTTTAAGTGGGGCTCATCATGAATGCATAGTCATTTTCTTTCCCTTTGCTAGGGATTCAGGATCTGTGTGCTTCTCTGTTTTTATGAAGAACTACTTCATTGTTCAAAACCAAATAACAGTCTTGAAAGAATTTAAATTTTTCTAGAGTTTCTCTTTTTCCACTACTAGATGTACATTGTAAAAATGGCTTTGATCTTAAGATCACTCTATGAAAAAGATACCTCAAAACACATGTTTATTTCATCATTATTTACAATAGCAAAGACATGGAACCAACTGTGCTGCCCATCGAAAGAGGACTGGATTTTTTTAAAATATGGTGCATATACTCTATGAAATATTATGCAGCCATAAAGAAGGACAAAATTATGAACTTTGCATCTACTTGGATGGACTTAGAGTCTATAATACTGAGTGATCTATTATAGAAACACAGAACTATATACCGCATTTTGGGGGTCCAGCCCCCAAAAAGAGATTTAGGTGGTCCCTTGGAAGGTGTGATAGCGTTGTTTATTCATAAGAATAGATATTAAAAGAAAGATAGAGACTGGGGAGAAAGAAAGAAGCTGGACTCTGTCTAGTGCAGAAGCCATTTATTGGGAGTTTACAGTGTGTATTTATCCCCAAATTTTACACGGCAGTCTTACAAGTCTTTCACGTGAACACAAAGCAAGGTGCAGGAGGGGCGCCCTCTACCTACCAGGTGTTTCCTCAGGCATGAGGAAGAACAATCCCAATTAAATCACAAAACCTTTACATGAACACAAGACCAGGTGAATGAGGGGCATCCCTCACCCATCAGGTGTTTCCTGGAGTAAGAGGAAGGGCAATCTCAAATAAATCACAAGACATTTACATGAACATAGAGCCAGGTGAATGAGGGGCATCCCCCACTGTTGGGAGCCAGCCTTGGAGGCCCACCTGATTGACAAAGTCCAGGTGCGTTGAGGACCCCTGGCCGCAAAGCGAGTCTGGGCAGCTGAGGCCCTTCTGTCTTCCGTCTGTGCTGTTGATTCAGCTGAAGAAATTCTGTGCAGTCGTGGAAGATGAAGATGGCATGTTTATGTGAAGAATCACAGCTAATCTGGAAATGTCATGGTTTATTTTTCCATTTTCCCACTATGCCACTTGGCCTTTTCTAACATATGCAAGGGTTAAACTCTGAAGCACATCAAGAATGCTTTCTTTCACTTAATTATAAGTTACTAGATATTGCTGAAGCAAAAAATGATATAAGTATATTCACTCCTTATTTGATTTAGAATTATGCAGTTTAGTGTTCAGACATAAGGTTTTTTAGAAGCACACGTTTATAGTAAGTTCATTATGAATTCATAAGTTCTAACACTTATTTAGGAGTTATGTAGGTGATATATAACACTGTTTTCACTGACTTAGGATAAAGATTAATGTTAAGGTTTTTACTTAATTTAAAAGTTAAAACTCTAAGTTAACATTTATAGAGTGGGTTTTCACTGAACTCATAATATAATAATCAGACACTTTTATAACAGATCAGCTAAAACAGAAAGCAACCTTGAGGGGTCTGGGAAACATTACTAAAAGCTTCTTTTGAGTTCTCTTTAGAAACAAGCACTGCAAGACAAGAGAAAAGTAATGAGGACATCTGGACAAGGGAGGCAATCACGGGACTCTGAAGAACATAAAAGCCTAAGATGAGAAAATTCCTGACACATAAAGAAATATACACTTAAAGAAACTTTCTTGAGACATTTCAAGGACTGTAATTTGGGACATTGGACTGAAAGCATCATTGTTGGCTTTATGAATAAGACTTGTTGTCTAAATGACTATGGGAATCTTGGTTTGTTTGCTACTAAGACCACTAGATGGTAACTTTTAAAAGATATGTACATGAAGGAATTTTCTTTGCCTTGCCCCTTCACAAATGGTATAAAAGCTCTGTGTTAACTACATTAAATTGTCATCTGTTCAAGAAGCAGGTGTCCGGTATATTATCTTCATCTTTTGCCTATCCATCTCTCCTTCAGGACATCTCATGACCCTTGCGGGGTGGGCCCCTGTAGCCCACCCACCAGGTGTTTCCCCAAGCATGATGAATGGGGATCCCAAAACTATCTCACTGTTCCTCATGCTTGGTTAATATTTCTTAAAAGC
>NW_007258586.1:13942-14869 GCF_000164805.1 Carlito syrichta
AAATGTGACATGAGTTTGAATTATGTGAAGTTTAAAGCCGAAAATTGCAGTCTGTGAGAAACGGGAACAATGGACTCCTAAAGTAAGCCATGCCTGTCGTACTCTCAGAACTTCATGCTTAGATCATCAAAGTCCCTGCTAGTGGATCATCCCAAACAGCAAAGAAAGGAAGAGGGAATAGGCATTCAGCTCCTGAACTCATCCTAGTGGTCGCAGGGTCCGCACCCTGCCTAGATCCCTAACGCTCAGGCAGGCCTCCATGATGAGCTCCCAACACCACATGTTCTCACTCATAAACAGACCATGAACAATTAACAAAATACTATAAGAAAGGCATTGGCAGTAGTGAGAAACTGCTGAGGGAGAGGCAGGAGCATACCTCATCAGCAAGGGCACCTGCATAAGGAACATTTGTATATCAAACCCTGAATTTTACCCCACATCTTCAAGATTTTTTTTAAAAAAAATAATATTTTCTTTGTTAGTTGGTCCTGGAGTCCCTGATTTCCAGGAAATATTTAACATGCACTGTTCACGCAACAGTAAAGTGAAAATAAAGTTTTGATTTTGCTCAATACAACCCATTCTGAGCAGTACTCTACAAACTCACTATCTCTATGATCCCTCCAAAAAATTGGCAACTGAAAGTTTGTAAAAATATCGTGATGATTTGTAATACAGTTTTATTTTCCTGACTACAAATTACTAGAAGAGTAACCTATACTCTACAGAAATCAAACTTTGTAGAGACTGAACCAGTGGATGGCAGTGATTTGAAACATGAGCAAGGGGACTAAGATCATTGACACTGAACTTACCCATACTCCACCACTCACTAGATGTGTGAATCTGGCACCTTTATTTAGTGATGTTAAGCATCAGTTTCCCCAATTGTAAAAAAAAAAGTTATTCTTTTTAAAAATATAG
>NW_007258587.1:0-1661 GCF_000164805.1 Carlito syrichta
TAGTGATTTCTCAGGACATTAATATAAATGCATTAATATACAGAGAGATTACAAATCCAGAATTAATTTATTAAAAATTGTCAATTCTCACATGTTTAAACTTTAGTCACTTTCATAGTACTCTCTGTTTGATGCATACACCTATCGAGATGCTTTTTTTACTAAAATTGTTTTTGAACTCCTCAATTTTGATGCCTTTTAATACTTCTGCCATTTTTGGTTTCATCTTTGCCACACTGGTAAAATGTTTCCTTTGGGGGACTATTTCTTCCAGAAAAACAAAAGTCGCTCAGCATGAGATAGGGTGAATGGGGAAGGTGGGGCATGGGTTTCATGCTGTTTTTTGGTCAAAAACTGCTGACCACTCAGCGAGATGTGGGCCGATCCTATGTCATAGTGGAATACTCAGTCACCTAAATGACACAACTCAAAAGGTTTCTTCTGCAAATCATGATGCAACCTTCTCAAGACTTCCAGATAAAAACTGGTTGACAGTTTGATCTGGAGGAACAAATTAGGAGTATACTGCAAGGGGCCCAGCATCCAAAATATTATTCCTTTTTTTTTTTTTTTTTTTTGGTCTCCCTCTTACATGCATATATATGGATATAGATATTTAAATATATACTATATATAAATTTATATATCTTTATCTATCTATAACAGAATAGATATAAAAGATACGTGCATCTTTTCCCAGTTTTTTAGAGGTAACGTTAACTCATCTTTTTAAGTTAAACTCCAAAGCCTCTTTCAATTTTGTTATAGTTACTTATGTAGATTATGTGTGTACACTCTATCTCCCCTCACTAAGACAACTTGGCAAGTTTTGCTTTTTACAATCATGCATATTTTTTTCAAAGCTTAAGTGAAGAAAAATAATCTAGTGTACATTCAAGATACTGATCACTTCTGTTGCTCTTTCTTCATTGCAGTCGTAGTAAATTTTCCTCTGGTATAATATTCTTACAGCCTGAAAAACTTCCTTTGACATTTTTTCTTTATAAGAGCAGCTCTGCTGGTAACCAGTTCTCTTAGGTTTCCTTCACTGGAAAATACCTGTTTTAATGTCAATGCTGATAGATATTGTTACTGAGTAGAGGATATATAGTTGAAAGTATTTTCAGTTAAATATAGTTGCATGTAGCTTAACCACAAGGCTACCTTATGGGAAACGCATTGTTAGGTGATCTCATCATTGGACAAACAACACAGAGCCTACTTATGCAAACCTAGATAGTAGAGCCTACTACACAACCAGGCTATATGGTACAGCCTCTTGGTTCCAGGGTACAAACCTGAACAGTATGTTACTACACCAAAACACTGCAAGCAATGGGAACATGATGCTAAGTATTTGTGTATCTAAACATACTTTAACATAGAAAAGTAAAAATACAGTAAAAATATGGTATAAAAGATTAAAAATGGTACAGTAGTAGAGAGTACTTACTATGAATGAAAATTTCAGGACTGGGTGTTGCTCTCAATGAGTCAGTGAGTGAGTCATGAATGAAGGCCTAGGATATTATTGACACCACTGTAGAGTTTATAAACGCCATACTTAGAGTATTCTAAATTTATAAGACATACTATTCTTTCTTCAATAATAAATGAACTTTAGCTTACTGCTGGGTTTTCACTTTATAATTTCCTAAATT
>NW_007258587.1:2295-3001 GCF_000164805.1 Carlito syrichta
TTTATTTGACCTCTGTGTCTCAACCTCCTCCTTTCGCGAAAATATGGAGTTTTGACATTAAAGGCACGCTGTGAATCTGGTGAATTTAAACATGCAAAACAAGTTTTTGTAATTTGGTATGCATAGCTAATACTCATACCTTTGTGTTCTGACAGAAAAAAATGTCATTTGAAGAACATCTGACAAGACTCTGATGTGGCTGATGAAGGAAAGCAGTACTGAACTGTTATGTATCAGGTCTTCCAGAAGGTCTGGCATGTGTCAACTCCTAGAATCGTTCTGTTCTTCTATGCTTATTTATATTGCTGCCCATCCTTAATGATACTAAACATCCTGGTTCTCACTCTAAGTGGAGGGCCCCAGCTCAGTGGACACCTAGCAGTGACCACAGTGTGTGTTCAGGAGACAGAAACCACAATATGGGATCTTACTCAGGTTTTTCCCTTTCTGCTCTATTCCTGACTGACTCTAGTACTTACCTGTATGACCCTGCATGGTGTGCCCTACCTCCTGTTTCTGGAGATCTGCTACTGCCTCCTTTTAGGCCCATCATAAGCCCATTTCATCCTTGTGACTGTCAACACTCAATGACACCAAATGTTTTGCTCTCTACCCCAATTCTGGAGAGATTTCTTAGAACCAGATATGTCCTCAAGATCTATATCATGACTGTAACAATTAGAAGTTGTTTGATTCCAAAAGCCTC
>NW_007258588.1:0-612 GCF_000164805.1 Carlito syrichta
GAGGCCTCAGCCTAGGGCCTAGAGTTCCTGAAAGATGGTGCATCAGCAAACAATCAGGTTGTGTCTTTGGGAGGCCAAGGTGGGGGACCATTGAAGTCCAGGAGTTCCAGACCAGCCTGTACCACCTAATGAGATCTTGTCACTCCCCAGAACACAAATACTGGAATCATACATGGTGGCGCCCATGGTCCCGGATACACAAGATGCGGCGGCCTCCATCCCAGGGTGTTCCTTTACATTGTCCCCACTGATAGAATGTGTGATTCCTGGCCGGGCATTGTGGCTCACGGCCATCAGCCCTGTGCCCTGGAACACCGAGCTGGGAGGCTGCCTGAGCCCAGGGTTCAAAGATGAGCCTGGGATACATTGACAGACATAGTCTCAATGAGAAGTTCCCAAAATTGGTCTTTCGTGGTAGCCCCAGGAGTCCTGGCTGCAAGGGGGCTGAAGTGGAAGGACCTCTTCCATCCCACTGTTCGAGGCCCCAGGAGCTACGATTGTGCTGCTGCACCTTACCAGGCCAACGGAAGCTCTGGTGGCAAAAAAGACACAATCCACGTGTATCACGACTGTCATCCACAGCCCCCCAGTGAGTGGTTCACGTGGTCAGAG
>NW_007258588.1:1695-4626 GCF_000164805.1 Carlito syrichta
CGTGACTCTCAAACCACGGGGGTTGGCCAGCCGGGTGACTCATGCCTGTCTCCTCAGCACTGTGGGGAGGCCAAGATGGGAAGATGGCCAAAGCCCAGGAGCTGAGACTTAGCTGGAGACCATAGATAGCCCCAACCTCGACCCCAAGCAAAACCCAGAATACCTTGGATGAGGACAGGCCTTGGAGGGAGGATCGCCTCTGACCCAGAGTTCAGGACCAGACAGGAAGACTAGGATGCTGACTAGGATGCTAGGAAAGCCTGTGATTGCAGCAATTTTGGAGGCCCAGGCCAAGAGGATGGCCTGACTTGGGAGGTTTGAGAATGGCCTGGGCACTCTAGTGAGGAAAGAAAAGAAAGAAAGAAAGGAATAATAGAAAGAAGAAAGCAAGAAAGAAAAAAGAAACAAAGACTTCCATTCTCCCGCAAACCTTCTGACCTTAACCTTTCCGTCCCCAACCCCCACATGTGAGGGTCCCCCAAACTCACAACCTTCCAGCTCCAACATCTGGTGCTCATCCTCATCATTCCAGCATTTTGGGAGGTGGATACCAGCGGCAAGTCCAAGCCTCTGGGCCATGATCCTCCCACTTACCTCAACAAGACTCGTCTCTACCCTCCATCCCAAGAGACCGGGAGTGGTCAGTGTGCGCCTGTCATTCTGGCTTCTCAGAAGCCCCTGCAAAGGCTTGCTGGAGCCCAGCAGGTCGAGGTTGCAATGGCCGGGAGTGAGAAAGTGCCTTCCAACCTGGGAGACAGAGTAGGACTTCAATTCAAATAAAAAAGGAAAAACAGGAAGAGCATCCATTTGTGTATGGAGTTGGGATCATCATGAACAGACATAGATCATTTGGGAAGGTGGCCCCAGCCTTGGGGGCCTAGAGTTCCTGAAAGACGGTTGATTGGCAGACAATCAGACTGGGGCTTTGGGAGGCCAAGGTAGGGGACCACTGTATCCTGGGAGATCGAGACCAGCCTGGGCCACGAAGCAGGACCTTGTTATTCCCCAGAATGCTAACACTGGAATCATGCCTGGTGGCTTTTACGGTCCTGGTTATATGGGATGCAGTGGCCTGCAACCCTAGTCATTATTTTCGTCTTCCCCATGGACAGAACTTGCGAGTCCAGGCTGGACACCCTGGCTCATGACCATCAGACCTGCACCCTGGGAGACTGAGTTAGGAGGCTGCCTGGGACTATGGGTTGGAGACCAGCCTGGGCAATGTTGACAGACCTCATCTCGGCAAGAGGTTCCCAAAATAGAGTCAGTCGTTGTGGGTCCTGGAGTCCTAGCTTCTCGGAGGCTGAGGAGGGAGGACTGCCTGAGCCCCACTGTTCAAGGATCCGGAGTCATGATCATGGTTCTGCATCCCTGCCAGGCCGACAGAGACCTCGACGATAAAATATACAGCTCCCACGTGCATCACGACGGGCATCCACAGGTCCCCACCCATAGGTCCGCATGGGTGGTGGACAATGGATTGATCCAGAGAGGAAGTGGCCCTTCCCCCACCCAAAGGTGGTGGACCGGGTGACTGGAACCTAGGTTGGCCATGGCATTCCTGATCCGCTTTGATCACTCTGTGCCCAATGGGCACTCTAAATCAGGGCTTTCTGTTCCATTAGCTCACACGCATCTTTGCCATGGGACATGAGTGTGAAGGATGGCGGTAGGCCTTCTGGGATGCGTGGATGAAGGCACGGGATGGACATATCTGGTGGCCACCTTTGAAACCTCCCACAAATGACTGGGGGAAAAGGACATTTACTCTCCATACCTGTGGGTGACTCCTCGCACTGGGTGACAGGGGTGGCAGTGGTGGCCTTGGTGGTGATTATTAGTATTTGGAGTCAGAATCCCACCCTCTTGCCCAGACCTGAGCACAGAGGCATGCTCACAGCCACCACGGACTCCACCAGCTGGGCTCAGGCGATCCTCCCACCCAGTGTCCCGGGCTGATCTCAAACACACAGGCTCAGGCTGTCCACCTGCCTTGACCTCTGAATAAACGAGATGCCAGCCTGAGCCCATGAGCCTGGCCTATGGTTGTGGTGGTGGTGGGTATTATTCTGATTCGGATCAAGCTGTACCCCAGGCTGGAGTGCAGAGGCTCGCTCTTGTCCACTGTGGCCTCCACCAGCTGGGCTCTAGCGATCCTCCTGCTGCAGCAACATGAATGGCCAGAACGACAGGTGTGTGCCACCATGTTCAGTTCATTTGCTTGGCTTCTTGTAGAGACAAGTTCTCTCCAAGGTGCCCATGCTTATCTCGAACATGGTGGCTCAGGCCATCCTCTCACCACAAACTTCCAAAGCACCAGAGTGACAAGCGTGAGCCCCCATGACAAGCCTCCACACCCATCTCAGGGCTCCGCCATGAGGCCTGTTCCCTTCTGACGACACAGGAAACAGAAGAGGGTAGCCAGAGTTGTCCACTGAGCAATCCCCGGGGAGTGCCTGGTGCAGGGGCATGTCTAGGCTGGGGCATCCACACTTCCGACCACTTTGTTCCCCAGGTTGGACCCACTTGCTCCTCCCTTGGACCACCTCAGGGAAAGTGAGGGCATGACTTTCAAACCTTTGGGGGATGGGGACGGCTGGGTAACTCACGACTGTCTCCTCAGCATTAGGGGAGGCCAAGATGGGAAGATGATCAGAGCCTGGGAGATCGAGACCAGGCTAGACACCATAGCAAGCCCTGAACTCGAACCCAAGCAAAATGCAAATAACCTTGGATGAGGACAGGCCTTGGTGAGAGGATCACCTCCAGTCCAGAGTTCAAGACCAGGCAGGAAGACCAAGATGTCGACTAAATGGAAAGCTGGTGATCACAGCAGTTTGGGAATCCCAGGCCAAGACGATGGCCCAAGTTGGGCAGTTTGAGAATAGCCTGTGCAAACCTGCAAGGCAATAAAAAAGGGAAGAAAGAAAC
>NW_007258589.1:0-1931 GCF_000164805.1 Carlito syrichta
CATAAATTCAAAGATAAGCTGGGCATGGTGGTGCAGGCCTGGGTTTCCAGCCACTTGGTGGGCCAAGATGAGAGGATCATCTGAGCAGGGCAGGTGGAGTCTGGGGTGTTTGTGAGTGTGCCCCTGTGCTAAGGCCTGGGTGATGGAGCAGGATTCTGACTCCAAATTATAATAATCACTACCACCACCACGACCACTACCCCTGCCACCCAGGGTGAGGAGTCATCCTCAGGGATGGGAGAGGAAAAGGCAATAGCCCCCCTTTCTTTGCAGGTAGTTTCAAAGTTTTCCTCCAGGCACGTCCATCCTGCACCTTTAGCCATGAATCCCAGAAGTCCTGCCTCCATCCTCCACACTCGTTTCCCACAGCAGACACATGTGAACTCAAGGAACAGACTGCCCTGAGTTAGGGTGGCCGTTGGACATAGAGTGATCAAGGAGGTCCGGCAATGCCATGGCCAGCCCAGGTTCTGGTCGCCCAATCTGCCTCCTTCAGGTGGGGGGACAGTCCCTTCCTCTCCTGATCACTCCATCATCCCACGTTCACATGTACCTTTCCCTGGGATGCCATGTATGCTTGTCGTGACACAGGTTGGATGTGTCTTTTTTGTCACCGAAGTATCTGACGGTGCCAGGCTGTGGCACAACAACATGATCCTGGCTTCTGGGGCCTCGACCTGCAGGCTAAGGCCGTCCTCCCACCTTGGTCCCTAAGCTACTTGGACTCCTGGGGCCACAACGCCTGACTTGATTTTGGGGCCCTCTTGCTGAGACGAGGTCTGGCCACATTGCCTGGGCTGGTCTCTGACCCTGGGGACTCAGGCAGCCTCCTGCCTTGGACTCCAGGGCCTGGGACTAATGGCCGTGAGCCACATTGCAAGGCCTGTACTCACATGTGCTGTGAGTGGGGGTGACACAAAGGCACGCCCCAGGACATAGGCCACCGCATCCCTTGCAGCCAAGATGTGTGCACCACCATGTGTGACTCAGTGCTTGCATTCCACAGAGAGACAAGGTCTCATTACGTGGCCTAGGCCGGTCTCAGACTTCCGGGCTGCAGCAGTCCCCTGCTTCAGCCTCCCAAAGCCACAACCCGACTGTCTGCTGATCCACCATCTTTTATGATTTCTAGGCCCAAGGTTGTGGACTCCCTCCCAAATGATCTCTGTCTGTTCACAATGATCCCAACTCCATACACAAATGGATGTTTTCTTTATTTCATTTTGTCTTGAGTCGGAGTCTCATTCCCTCACTCAGGCTTTTTGGTGGTGGCTCACTCCTGGCCACCACAGCCTCAGCCCACCAGGCTCCAGTGAACCTTTCATCAGCCTTCTGAGGCACTGGAACGGCAGGTGCATACCACCACGCACAGTTCATTTGGGATGGAAGATAGAGATGAGGTCTCACCAAGTTGCCTAGGCAGTTCTCAGCCACGGGTTTGTGCTGACTCTGGCCTGGCCTCACAAAGTGCTGGTATGATGAGGCTGAGCCCCCAAGCCTGGCCTGTATCCTTCATCAAAAATGAACCAGAAGGCCTGGCTTGGCATCCCACACGTGGAATCCCAGAACTCTGGGAGTCTGAGGCAGGAGGATGGCTGGAGCCCAGGAGTGCAAGGCCAGCATGGGGCACCAATGGAGACCCGTCTCCACACCCATATAAACAGGGAGTCTGGTGTTGAGGGTCCCGTCATCCCGGCCACTCTGCGGGCAGAGGTGGGAGGATCACCGGAGCCCATGAATTCGAGTCTGGCAATGAACCATGGTCATGACTGTGGACACCAGGGAGGGCCACAGAGCCAGACCCTGTCTCCAAAATCATCAGAATCATACACAGATTCTAAACAACACATGTTGTGTTCACAGGGAGACTGGCTTTAGATCAGGAATAATGGGATTGCGGAGGAAGAAATGTCCCCGGGTGAGGAATTTGT
>NW_007258589.1:3449-3909 GCF_000164805.1 Carlito syrichta
TCTAACAACAAATAATAAAAATCACCATCCCCACCACCATCACCACCCCTGCCATGTGGGGGGGTGCTGGGGGATCATCTTTTATGTCAATGGAGTCTCCATTGCCCAGGCTGAGGCACAGCAGCACTATCGTAGCTTTCAGGACCTTAACCTGTGGGGCTCATCTGATCCTCCAGCCTTGGTCCACAAGCCACCTGGACTCCAGGTCCCACCACGCCTGACTCAATTTTGGGGCCCTTTTGTCGAGACGAGTTCTGGCCACCTCACTCAAGCTGGTCTCTGACCCTAGGGCTCCACTCTGTGGGCCGAGATGGAAGGATTGCTTGAGGCCACCAGGTGGAGGCTGCAGTGTCCTTGAGTGTGCCCTTGTGTGCCGGCCTAGGTGAGAAAGAGGTTCTCCAACTCAGAATAATATTCCAACCCTCACCACCACCAAAACCACAGGCCAGGATCTGGGCCT
>NW_007258590.1:0-713 GCF_000164805.1 Carlito syrichta
CCTCTCTATGATGTTCACACAATGACAAAATCATCAAATCTTACTTTTTCATAGATGTTTCCTCATCATTAAGTAATACATGACTATAATGCTATTTGATTGGAAACAATAAGTGAGTGTTTGAAGGAAGAATGGTAGACATTAGTATGTCAAATTTAAAAGCAAAATGTTGGTGAATGTTACGTTATTTGATATCTTTAATTAATGACTTTGTTGTTATATTTCTAAATTAAGACTAATAGAAAATATATTAATGTAGTTCATGAAATTGTTATACATAAATGTAAATAAATGTATTTCAAATAGAAATACACACAATATGTACATAAGTGTATAAACAGATTATTAATTTCATTTATAAAAATATTTTAAAATATAATTAACAGAAATACATATATGGCTAGCCCAAATTAGTCATTGTCTTGGAAGGCTCAAATAATTGATCTGATTCCAAGGACATACATATGAATTTTAATTTTATTTTTCTAGATTTTAGAAAGCTAATTTTAAAAAATTCAGTCTTTAAGAGGTATCATGGAATATGCTTTGGAATTACAGACAACAGACATTCCCTTTTTTCTTGATATGAAAGGAAAAATAATAAAATAATTTCAATTTTAATTAAACTGGATAATTTGAAGTCTTTCTTCTGATGATCACGTCACTGAACTTTTGTTTCAAAATGCTTTTTCTGTTCTTCCTACTTTTAGTTA
>NW_007258590.1:891-6622 GCF_000164805.1 Carlito syrichta
TTCTTGGAAGGCTGAGGTGGAGGGATCGCTGGAGCCCAGCAGGTGGAGGCTGCGGTGGCCGGGAGTGGCCACTGCACTCCAGTCTGGGCGACAGAGTGAGACTCTAAATTAAAAAAAAAAAATTACCTATCTCCTTCAACATAGTTTGACTTAAATTTAGCTATTTACATAAATATTTCTAAGAAACATAAATAATTACTTATTATTGGACAATAGATCAGTGAACAATAAAATTGGTAGTTATTCATTATTTCAATATCTGACATGGTCATATAGTTCAATAGTGTTTAACATTTTATCCTTTCAGGAGACATTTACTTTTGTTACAGAAATATGATCAGTTTATTAACAGATAATAAAATTGAATATGGAATTTTGCAAATTAGAGAAATCAAGAAGATAAATTTGCAAATTTAAGTTCAGAAATTGATTTCACTTAAAGTTAATAATGTAGTCATCCCTCATAATAATTAGTGACAAATTAAATTCCTATGGATAGGAGACTATAATTTTTTTAAAAACTCATCATAATAGCAATAATATTAAATGTATAAGAAAAAAGCATGTAATTTCAAGTTTGTCTAACTGTGGAAATTAAAGATACTATTAACAAGGCTTAAGATTTCAGCGTTTGTGATCGGGATGGAAAACATTTCATAGTTAATAAAGTTTTTGTTCCTTTTCTTCATGCTAAATATAAAAATAATTTCTAAGAGGCAGTTGAAAATGAACAAAATAAATGACACATTAGGAACCAAAGTCTCCTATATTCTGAAAATCTATGAGTGTGATGAAAGAAACTTATTTTACATTAGTTAAAGGATGAGAGTTTTCTATTCAAATCTTAAGTGACACATTTATGAGATCTACTGTTTCCACTCTTGCTTCAGTCTTAGTCTTCATAGGGCAGTGGTGAAGATCACAGATATTTTTTGTTTCCTCATGAGAATAACCTGACCTCTCCACTAAAGAATACAGGACATTCTGGTGACAGAAGGTATGTGTTGTAATCCTTTTCTTTCCTAGTAACCCATTTCATATGGTAAAAATAATTACAAATGCTACATGCAATATAAATAAAGTTAAATTAACTTATAATGAAATCAAAGTAGAACATTGGCATTTTTACTTGAATAAATTATGGTGAAAAATAAGACTAATATATACAATATTTTTTGAAAATTTCTTAAACCATTTAATTTATTGCCTATAGAGAATTAGGCAAGTATATACACACATTATATCATGTTTGTTAATCGATATAATTTAAAGCAAAACTTGCAGCCATCAAGATGATGAATAACTACTTTTGGATTTTGTAATCAGTATAAGTATAAAAATAACTTATATTTAACTGACACATTAAAGATAAAAATTTTAATATAAATACATCAGATTATGAATGTCAGGTATAATCTAAATACATATTTTTAGGTAAATGAAGTGAGGTTCATATTTAGTAAAAGTTCTTTCTTAACTTAATTACAAATAATTGGAAGATTTTAAAATTTGAAAAAAATTGCAAAAAAAGGAGCATCATATTGATATAACAGACTCCTATTTAGTGAATTATTTTATAGACTGTAACTAAAATTTTAATGATCACATATTAATTTCAAGTCAGAAATAATTCTGGATCTCAATCTCTAGATAACTTGACCAGAAGTATTTCAATTGCTTACACAAGTAAAGTGATCTTTATAATTTTGACACCATAGGGTATTTCTTAAAGTTTGAATGTTAATGTAAGTCATTAACTAAATATATTTTAGAGTATGAAATTACCATATGTGCTATTATTACTCTTTCATTTTATAGCACTAAATCTTTAATGATTAATAAACGTAAAATTGTCATAAAAATAGTGCTTTTTTCCAATATAGTATTTTAATTTTTATCCCAGGTATTCCAATGGTATTAAAATATTTCTGTAGAATCTGTTAAATTAATTTAATATGCTTAGTCATTAACTCACTATTCTTCACTAATTTCTTGTCCCACTAATAATATTATGTCTAATGTAGAATAATTTTTATTTACTCTATCATGATAATTTTGTTTAAAACTTTAAGGAAATTGAAAATGGATTTTACAGTAATTGCCTGCAAAATAAATAGTATTACTAGCCCCCAGCACAGTCCATTTGACTATATCTGGGATCTTGTCATTTTATAAGTCATTTATTAACGTATTAAGTAAAGTGACCATAGAGCACCGTCTCTGACATCACACAGCTAGAGAGATGAAGAAACAAAGAAGAACCTACTCACAATTTAATCTGTCTGAGGACCCAAAAAAGCAACAAAAAAAACCTAAGTTTGCTAAATGCTCTATTTCAGTAACTGAACAGGAAGAAACCCACATGAAATTAAACCTTAAAAATGCTTCTCTGGAGCCGGGCTCGGTGGCTCAGCCTGTAATCCCGCGCCTTTGGGAGGCTGAGGTGAGTGAATTGCCTGAGCCCGCGGGTTCGAGACCCGCCTGGGCAGCGAGACCGCATCTCTACAATAAATCAAAAAATCAGCCGGGCGTGGTAGCGCGCGCCTGTAATTCCGGCTACTCGGAAGGCTGAGGCGGAAGGATGGCCGGGGCCCAGCAGACGAGGCTGCGGTGGCCGGGAGCGGCCACTGCACTCCAGTCTGGGCGACAGAGTGAGACTCCAACTCAAAAAAAATTTTTAAAAAATGCTTCTCTGGACCATCAAGAGAAAGACATGACCTACCACAGCAAAGGTAAAATGTTTAATCAATCTTCAATATTAGTCTTCTAGGATGTGCAGTTGGACAGCAGAGTCATGTGAAAGATTAGGGAGTATTTTTCATCCATATTATCAGAGCTCAGAGTCAGGATATGATATTTTAACATGAAATATGAAGACTAATTTTATTCAGGCATTGTTAACTTTGTAGGTCTTGATGAAAAAGTAAGAGATCATTGTATTTACTGAAAATAAAATGTTGTATTTTGAGAGAAAGCTTAGTATGGCAGATATTTGTTTAGAAACCAGAGTTTATCCATGTTATTTTCTGCACTCGTGTGTTCTCTCATATGCAAACCTTCTAATTTTACTGTCCTTTCTCTGTTTTTCTATTTCTCTCTGTGCAGATTTACCATCACCTCCAAAAAAGATTGCTGCTGAAATCCTGGCAATAACTTGTATAGTTCTTATGGCTTCTGTGTTAAAAACAATAGTTCTTATTTCCTGAAGTATATGTTTGCATGCTTGTTAAGAGAACTTACATTTTATTGATTGGCATTGCGTCTAAGCATTTCATTATATTAGGGAAAAGGGCTTTCATTTTAAAGTATATACTTAACCCAAAGTAAAATACTTACTCTGAGTTTTTCAAAACTATAATCGTTGGAAAAAACAGTTGTTTACATTATACATATATGTAATTATACACATATATAATATTGCATTTTTTAATAATAGTAAGACATGCTTCAAAGGTTAAAACATGTTTAAAAATGCAAATTCATTTCTGAAAGTGGTTATATAAAATACTGCAACAGATGATAAAGTTTGGAGTTTCAAGCTCTTTTTTTTTTACAAAGATATAATTATTTCATTACATTTTCCAAAAAAATTAGTTGTATTTCAAATTTTTTAATTCTTAATGTGACACATATTTTAAGGTAAGACACTGAAATTATTATAAATTCTTTATGTATTAATTTTTAAATATTACTTTTATTTTATAGTTAATGTAATATGGGAGCAAAATAATTCTTCTTTGATCACAAGAACCCAGAAGGGAACATACTGATTTTCAAATTTCTGGAATTAATATAGTTTACATTTTGTCTCTATTTTAAGGCACTCAAAGTTATAACAGATTTTGAGGGAGAAATAATACAATAATGCTATAAATGCTAATAAATAAAAATTATAGAATACTTCTTTATCTTCAACAATATGCAGAAATACTCACTTGAGATTCCTCTGCTCTCCTTTTGTCTATTCGCTCAAATTTGCTAGTGCCATAGTATGATAAGTGAGAAATAAATTTACTATCCTAAAAACATTGTCCCTCCTTCTCAAGTTTGTGGAATAATTTCAGGTATGATTTGTACAGTTTCTTTGTACATCTTATAAAATTCTAATGTAAAAGATTTTAGCCATTCTAGTAGATGTGTGACGCATATCATTATTGTTTTAATTTACATTTCCCTTCTGATATATAATGATCCTTTGTGTATTTGCCATCTGTATATTTTATATGATGACAGTTGGGTTCATATTTTTTCTCATTTTAATTTTTTCTTCTTATTGTTTATGTCTAAGCACAATTTGTATATTTTGGATACAAATCCTTTACCATATATATTCTTTAAAAAAATTTTCCCTCAGTGCAGGGTTATCTTTTCATTCTGTTAACACTGTTTTTGCAAACTAAAAGTGATTGATTTTAACTAAGTTCAATTTATTTTTTTCATTGAATGGCTCCCAGATTGAAGATCAGTTGTCTTCTTTTGTGGGTGCTTCCTGTCTTATGACTTCTGATCATGATTTTCTCAGGATATTTCTCACCTTTTCCATGAAGGAAAATTTTAAGGATACTGCGTATCATGTGAGTTTTCTTGATGGTCATAGCCTTTTGCAGTTTAGGCAAACTCTAAGAGTACTATAGAACTCACATTGTCTTTCGCTTGAGAGCATTATTTATTTTATAGAATGTGGTGAATAGATACTAGACTCATATTAATTTATCTCATTGCAATTAATTCCTTCTCTCCTTTACATATATAAATTATATATATATATATAATTGATGATTTGCCTCCACTCAACATAACTTATTAATTTTATATGATGAAGGATCAGTTCACATGTTTTACAAATTGAAAAACCTTACCGAGAAACAAAAATTAATTTTTGAAAGTGACTGAATCAAGTACTGTATGAGACGGTGAATTTGTTCCTTATACTGTTAAAAATTTTTTCCCAAACCTCAATTACTTCATATATTTCTCTTTGTACAACCCTTCCTTTTTCAATATGTGATTGCCCAGCCTGGAGTGCAGTGGCATGGTCACGGCCACTCCAGCATCGACATGCTGGGGTCTGGCGATCCTTCAGCCTCAGCTTTCTATGTAGCCGAACTACAGGTGCATGCTACCACACCCGGCTAATTTATTATATTTAACGTTGAGATGAGTTGCCCTTTCTGGTCTCAAATCTGCGGGCTCAGGCAATCCACTAGGTTTGGCCTTCCAAATTAGGCCTCCAAGTCTGGCCTAATTCATCAAATTCCAAAGAAGCTAACATCATTATGATTGTTCAGGTACTAATTTTTTTTATAAAAGATTATTTTAAATTTTCTAGCTACAGCAACACAGAAGCAGACCAATTCTTGCCAAATTCAAGCACTCAGAAAGATACGTCATGATTTCCAAAGTTCTGATAATAAGAGTTTATATTTTGTATTGATCTTTAGTCATGCAAAAATAGCCAGAGATTTATTGAGGGAAAATAAATTACAAAATTTAGCATAAATGTCTGTAAATAAAGATTATAAGAACACATTTTCTTTTCTATAGCTATAAATTTAAATACTCATTCAAAATAAATATACCCTACTTTGTTTTGTTGCAAATTTCTATTGCTATAAAATCATGGCATAAATAATTTTATTTTATAAAAAAAGTATGTTCAGTGATTTCAAGATATGTGTAATGTAACCTTTTGTCTGTTGGTTTGCTTCACGTGTGAACACAAATAAGGGAC
>NW_007258591.1:0-718 GCF_000164805.1 Carlito syrichta
AAGATACTAGTTATACATATTTAATACAGTTGTTACTACATTATATATGATTATCTAAAAAGCAGCTGGATCCTAGTAAGAATAATGATCACATGTTAGTGATCATTATTGTTCTTTTCTTTTAGGAAACTCTGAGCAATAAGAACCCTCCCTTGAACAGATAATAATCAAATCAATCTGATTCTTCTCAGAGGCTTTACATGAAGTGAAGAAAGAAGCAAAGAGCATTATGAAATTGAAGTAGAGAGGCTGCAACGCAATACAGCAGAGTCACTAGACCGGGAGGACTGTCAACATGGCTGCTGCAACAGCGCGTGCAGCAAGGAATGATAGCCTCATTCTCCTGAGTGTATGATCATTGAAGTTGTATTGTGTGTTCTTGAGCTGCAGTACATTCTCGTGAATGAAAGCATTTGCAAGCACTCAGACTTATTTTCTTAAAGTTATAACTAAGTGTCGTATAATAGTTTGCTTTACAGAATGCTGTCACTGTCAACAGAACTTTTCATTTGCATGTGGCACACAGAAACACAACTGGCTATTAAATGTTGTTTTTATATGCATCATACTTTTTTGTGTAATTCTATATTTTTTAGTATACATGTTGAATTTTTATGTCACCTTTCTTATATTATCTATGAATATTAATAGTTTTTTCAATTTACATGTTCTATTGTTTATTTCAGTGGCTGGATGATTCAATTCAATGTTGAAGAGG